>NC_088239.1:33490516-33720501 GCF_036934945.1 Oncorhynchus masou masou
CTTCTCTGTGCGTGCCCTTATAACGTGAGCTTCAGGCAAAACCAAGATGAGATGGCATCCAGGAAATGACAAGGATTTTTGAGGCTCTGTTTTCCATGGTCTCCTTATATGGCTGTGAACGCGAGAGGAGTGAGTCAACCCTTTCTGTCGTTTCCCCAAGGTGTCTGCAGCATTGTGACGTATTTGTGGGCAGATCATTGGAAGATTGACCATAAGAGACCACATTTACCACGTGTCCGCCCGGTGTCCTGCGCCGAAATTGGTGCGCAAAAGTCACCTGCCAGTATTTTTCCATGCGATACAGAGAGTAAAGCAAGCTTCCACGAACTGCATGTCAATGAAGAGATATGTGAAAAAACACCTTGAGGACTGATTCCAAACAACGTTTGCCATGTTTCGGTCGATATTATGTAGTTAATCCGGAAAAAGTTTTACGTTGCAGGTGACTGCATTTTCGGTTCATTTCGGTAGCCAGACGCAATGTAGAAAACGGAACGATTTCTCCTACACACAGACGCTTTCAGGAAACACTGCGCATTTGGTATGTAACTGAGAGTCTCCTCATTGAAAACATCAGAAGCTCTTCAAAGGTAAATGATTTTATTTATTTGGTTATCTGGTTTTTGTGAAAATGTTGCGTGCTACATGCTACTCAAAATGCTATGCTAGCTTTGCATACTCTTACACAAATTAGTCAATTTCTATGGTTCAAAAGCATATTTTGAAAATCTGAGATGACAGTGTTGTTAAGAAAAGGCTAAGCTTGAGAGCAGACGCATTATTTTCATTTCATTTGCGATATTCAGAAATCGTTAACGTTGCGTTATGCTAATGAGCCTGAGGCTTTAGTCACAAACCCGGATCCGGTATGGGGAGTTTCAAGAAGTTAAAGGTAGTGAGGGAGATAAGTGTTTCCAGTTTCAGAGATTTTTGTAGTTCGTTCCAGTCATTGGCATCAGAGAACTGGAAGGAGAGGCGGCCAAAGGAAGAATTGGTTTTGGGGGTGACCAGAGAGATATACCTGCTGGAGCACGTGCTACAGGTGGGTGCTGCTATGGTGACCGGCGAGCTGAGATAAATGTGGACTTTACCTAGCAGAGTCTTGTAGATGTCCTGGATCCAGTGGGTTTGAGTATGAAGCGAGGGCCAGCCAACGAGAGCGTACAGGTCGGAGTGGTGGGTAGTATATGGGGCTTTGGTGACAAAACGGATGGCACTGTGATAGAGTGCATCCAATTTATTGTGTAGGGTATCTTGAACGTGCCGTCCTTGGCCAGCTCTCCCGCTATCTCTCTCAGAATGACCTTCTTGATCCAAATCAGTCAGGTTTCAAGACTAGTCATTCAACTGAGACTGCTCTTCTCTGTATCACGGAGGCGCTCCGCACTGCTAAAGCTAACTCTCTCTCCTCTGCTCTCATCCTTCTAGACCTATCGGCTGCCTTCGACACTGTGAACCATCAGATCCTCCTCTCCACCCTCTCCGAGTTGGGCATCTCCGGCGCGGCCCACGCTTGGATTGCGTCCTACCTGACAGGTCGCTCCTACCAGGTGGCGTGGCGAGAATCTGTCTCCTCACCATGTGCTCTCACCACTGGTGTCCCCCAGGGCTCTGTTCTAGGCCCTCTCCTATTCTCGCTATACACCAAGTCACTTGGCTCTGTCATAACCTCACATGGTCTCTCCTATCATTGCTATGCAGACGACACACAATTAATCTTCTCCTTTCCCCCTTCTGATGACCAGGTGGCGAATCGCATCTCTGCATGTCTGGCAGACATATCAGTGTGGATGACGGATCACCACCTCAAGCTGAACCTCGGCAAGACGGAGCTGCTCTTCCTCCTGGGGAAGGACTGCCCGTTCCATGATCTCGCCATCACGGTTGACAACTCCATTGTGTCCTCCTCCCAGAGCGCTAAGAACCTTGGCGTGATCCTGGACAACACCCTGTCGTTCTCAACTAACATCAAGGCGGTGGCCCGTTCCTGTAGGTTCATGCTCTACAACATCCGCAGAGTACGACCCTGCCTCACACAGGAAGCAGCGCAGGTCCTAATCCAGGCACTTGTCATCTCCCATCTGGATTACTGCAACTCGCTGTTGGCTGGGCTCCCTGCCTGTGCCATTAAACCCCTACAACTCATCCAGAACGCTGCAGCCCGTCTGGTGTTCAACCTTCCCAAGTTCTCTCACGTCACCCCGCTCCTCCGCTCTCTCCACTGGCTTCCAGTTGAAGCTCGCATCCGCTACAAGACCATGGTGCTTGCCTACGGAGCTGTGAGGGGAACGGCACCGCAGTACCTCCAGGCTCTGATCAGGCCCTACACCCAAACAAGGGCACTGCGTTCATCCACCTCTGGCCTGCTCGCCTCCCTACCACTGAGGAAGTACAGTTCCCGCTCAGCCGAGTCAAAACTGTTCGCTGCTCTGGCCCCCCAATGGTGGAACAAACTCCCTCATGACGCCAGGACAGCGGAGTCAATCACCACCTTCCGGAGACACCTGAAACCCCACCTCTTTAAGGAATACCTAGGATAGGATAAAGTAATCCTTCTCACCCCCCCCCCCTTAAATGATTTAGATGCACTATTGTAAAGTGGCTGTTCCGCTGGATGTCATAAGGTGAATTCACCAATTTGTAAGTCGCTCTGGATAAGACGGTCTGCCAAATGACTTAAATGTAAATGTAAATGTATTGGAGGCTATTTTGTAAATGACATCGCCGAAGTCGAGCATTGGTAGGATGGTCAGTTTTACAAGGGTATGTTTGGCAGCATGAGTGAAGGATGCTTTGTTGCGAAATAGCCAATTCTAGATTTAAATTTGGATTGGAGATGTTTCATGTGAGTCTGGAAGGAGAGTTTACAGTCTAACCAGACACATAGGTATTTGTAGTTGTCCACATATTCTAAGTGGGAGCCGTCCAGAGTAGTGATGTTGGACAGGCGGGCAGGTGCTGGCAGCGATCGGTTGAAGAGCATGCATTTAGTTTTACTTGTATTTCAGAGCATTTGGAGGCCACGGAAGGAGAGTTGTATGGCATTGAAGCCCGCCTGGAGGGTTGTTAACACAGTGTCCAAAGAAGGGCCAGAAGTATACAGAATGGTGTCGTCTGAGTAGAGGTGGATCAGAGACTCACCAGCAGCAAGAGCAACATCATTGATGTATACAGAGAAGAGAGTCGGTCCAAGAATTGAACCTTGTGGCACCCCCATAGAGACTGCCAGAGGCCCGGACAACAGACTCTCCAATTTGACACACTGAACTCTATCAGATAAGTAGTTGGTGAACCAGGCGAGGCAATCATTTGAGAAACCAAGGCTGTCGAGTCTACCGATGAGGAAGTGGTGATTGACAGAGTCTAAATGAATACGGCTGCACAGTATTGTTTCTTATCGATGACGGTTAAGATATCGTTTAGGACCTTGAACGTAGCTGAGGTGCACCCATGGCCAGCTCTGAAACCAGATTGCATAGTGGAGAAGGTATGGTGGGATTCAAAATGGTCGGTAGTCTGTTTGTTGACTTGGCTTTCGAAAACCTTAGAAAGGCAGGGTAGGATAGATATAGGTCTGTAGCAGTTTGGGTCAGAGTGTCTCCCCTTTGAAGAGGGGGATGACCGCAGCTGCGTTCCAATCTTTGGCAAATCTATGATGACACGAAAGAGAGGTTGAAAAGGCTAGTAATAGGGGTGGCAACAATTTCGTCGGATAATTTTTAGAAAGAAAGGGTCCAGATTGTCTAGCCCGGCTTATTTGTAGGGGTCGACATTTTACAGCTCTTTCAGAACATCAGTTGACTGGATTTGGGAGAAGGAGAATTGGGGAAGGCTTGGGTGAGTTGCTGTGGGGGGTGCAGTGCTGTTGACCGGGGTAGGGGTAGGCAGGTGGAAAGCATGGCCAGCCGTAGAAAAATGCTTATTGAAATTCTCAATTATATTGGATTTATCGGTGGTGACAGTGTTTCCTATCTTCAGTGCAGTGGGCAGCTGAGAGGTGTTCTTATTCTCCATTAACTTTACAGTGTCCCAGAACTTTTTTGAGTTTGTGTTGCAGGAAACATTTTTTTGCTTGAAAAAGCTAGCCTTGGCTTTTCTAACTGCTTGTGTATACTGGTTTCTAGCTTCCCTGAAATGTTACATTTCACGGGGGCTGTTCGATGCTAATGCAGAATGCCATAGGATGTTTTAGTGTTGGTTAAGGTCTGGAGAGAACCAAGGGCTATATCTGTTCCTGGATCTAAATTTCTTGAATGGGGCATACTTATTTAAGATGGTGAGGAAGGCATTTAAAAAAATTAACCAGGCATCCTCTACTGACGGGATGAGATCAATATCCTTCCAGGATACCCCAGCCAGGTCGATTAGAAAGGCCTGCTCACTGAAGTGTTTCAGGGAGCATTTGACAGTGATGAGTGGAGGTCGTTTGACCGTTGACCCATTACGGATGAAGGCAATGAGGCAGTGATCGCTGAGATCTTGGTTGAAAACAGCAGAGGTGTATTTAGAGGGCAAGTTGGTTAGGATGATATCAATGAGGGTGCCCGTGTTAACTTCTTTGGGGTGGTACCTGGTAGGTTCATTGATAATTTGTGTGAGATTGAGGGCATCAAGCGTAGATTGTAGGATGGCTGGGGTGTTAAGCATGTTCCAGTTTAGGTCGCCTAGCAGCACGAGCTCTGAAGGTAGATGGGGGGCAATCAGTTCACATATGGTGTCCAGAGCACAGTTGGGGGCAGAGGGTGGTCTATAGCAGGTATAGCAATGGTGAGAGACTTGTTTTTTAGAGAGGTGGATTTTTAGAAGTAGAAGTTCAAATTGTTTGGGTTCTGTCCTACTATCTTTGCAGTAGATTGAAACAAGGCCCCCTTTGGCCGTTCTATCTTGTCTGAAAATGTTGTCGTTAGGATGAAAATTTCAGATTTTTTTTTCTTCCTAAGCCAGGATTCAGACACGGCTAGAACATCCGGGTTGGCAGAGTGTGCAAAAGCAGTGAATAAAACAAACTTAGGGAGGAGGCTTCTAATGTTAAAATGCATGAAACCAAGGCTATTACGGTTAGAGAAGTCATCAAAAGAGAGCGCCTAGGGAATAGGAGTGGAGCTAGGCACTGCAGGGCCTGGATTCACCTCTACATCACCAGAGGAACAGAGGAGGAGTAGGATAAGGGTACGGCTAAAAGCTATGAGAATTGGTCGTCTGGAACAGCGAGTAAAAGGAGGTTTCTGGGGGCGATAAAATAGCTTCAAGCAATAATGTACAGACAAAGGTATGGTAGGATGTGAATACAGTGGAGGTAAACCTAGGTATTGAGTGATGATGAGAGAGATATTGTCTCTAGAAACATCATTGAAACCAGGTGATGTCATCGCATGTGTGGGTGGTGGAACGGAAAGGTGGGATAAGGTATTATGAGCAGGGCTATAGGCTCTACAGTGAAATAAGCCAATAAACACTAACCAGAACAGCAATGGGCAAGGCATATTGACATTAAGGTGAGGCATGCTTAGTCGAGTGATCATAAGGGTCCAGTGAGTAGTGAGGTTGTTTGGGGTCACTGCGATTCAGACAGCTAGCCGGGCCATCGGTAGCAAGCTAGCATAGGATGGAGGTCTGTTTTTAGCCACCTCGTGTGTTTCCGTCAGTAGATTAGTGGGGTTCCGTGTGGTAGAGAGGATCAATCCAATTGGTTAAATAGATAGTTATAGAAAAATTGTCCGATAGACTTATTCAGATAGCAGCCGATAAGACAGCTAACGATTAGCGGGCCGCAGATGGGCATTCAGGTAACGTCGCGACGGAGGGGCCAGTTGGATAACTCCCTCAGGCAGATAACGTCGATAGTCCAGTCATGAAGGCCCGGTGGGGCTCCGCATTGGCAGTAAAACGGTTCCGGATAGGTGATTGTAGCCGAGGAGTGGCTGATAGAACTTTTCAGCTGGCTAGCTCTGGAATAATATGGAGAGAAAAATAGGTCCGGTATGTTCTGGTCTGAGTCGCGTTGTACAAAACTGGCAATATATTTTCGAGCTAAAGGATAGCTGATGACCACAAACCGTGGTTAGCTAAATACTAATGTTAGCCAGTAAACTGGTTAGCTTCTGGCTAGCTTCTGGTTAGCTTCTGGTTAGCTTCTGGCTAGTTTCTGGGGATGGGTGAGGTAGTTGGGTGGGCTATTTACAGATGGGCTCTGTATAGGTGCAATGTTCGATTAGCTACTCTGACAGCTGATGCTTAAAGTTAGTGAGGGAGATATAAGACTCCAGATTCAGTGATTTTTGCAATTCGTTCCAGTCATTGGCAGCAGAGAACTGGAAGGAGAGCCAGCCAAAGTAGGTGTTGGCTTTGGGGATGACCAGTAAAATATACCTGCTGGATTACGCGTTACGGGTGGATGCTGCTATGGTGACCAGTGAGCTGAGATAAGGCGGGGCTTTACCTAGCAAGGACTTATAGATGACCTGGGTGGGTTTGGTGACGAATATGAAGCGAGGGTCAGCCAACGAGAGCAGACAGGTTGCAGTGGTAGGTGACAACACGGATAGCACTATAATAGACTACATCCAATTTGCTGAGTAGAGTGTTGGAGGCTATTTGGTAAAAATATCGCCAAAGTCAAGGATTGGTAGGATGGTCAGTTTTAGCATGACAGAACTCTGCAGGCTATCTCTGCAGTAGATTGCAACTCCACCCCTTTTGGCAGTTCTATCTTGGTGGAAAATGTTGTGGTTGGGGAGGGACATTTCTGAATTTTTGGGTACATATAAATTAATTATATGTACCCATTGATTATTGAAGAATATAACTTATACAGTAAATGCCTCATGAGCTTAGTTCAACGGTTGTACCCCATCAGAACCCAAATTATGAACTTGTTTTTCTCCAACGTTTATAAACAAAGAAAATGGAAAGAAACACTATTTAGCCTCAAAACACAGTTACAAATATAATTTTGATTTCATGGATGGTCAGTCCTTGCATCCACAGCTCTGTCTATGAATTTGAGAGTGGTTACTTTTCTCCAGTCCCATCCATCATTTTTTTACCAAATCAGGGGTGGGTAGACTGCTTTGTTATTGCTTCTACTGCTGATTGACATTTTAAGATTTTAAAAAGAAACTCACTCATTCAGGTATGAAAGGACTGTAGTTTGATGGCTGTTTTTTAG
Source organism: Oncorhynchus masou masou (assembly GCF_036934945.1). Lineage (NCBI taxonomy): Eukaryota > Metazoa > Chordata > Actinopteri > Salmoniformes > Salmonidae > Oncorhynchus > Oncorhynchus masou. The sequence goes on from NC_088239.1 coordinate 33,497,685, forward strand.
GAACGAGCTAAAGAGGGGAAATTTAGATGAAGAATCGAAGGTCAGAGATATAGGTCACTTTGTAATACTTTGCAACGCCGCTCTGTTTTCCAGCTGCTCTGGTAACACAGAATAATTAGTTTAGTAGGAACACCACCTCGGGCTGGTAGGGAGGGATTAGCACATGGAGGGCAGTTTCACTGGTAGCCTCATACTCTGATTAGAGCACAGATATACTGTCACAGTCACACACCCTGCACCCACTCAGAGGCTTTTGATGGTTGTTTAAGCCTTGAGCGCCTAACAATTAAACCATGAATGGCAAAAAAGGTTAAAAAAATAGTCAGATGCACTGGACTTTACTGGTGAAGGTCATGGTGGGACAGGGGGGTCGTGAAGTAAATGCATTATGATGGGAGATGACTTGTTGAGAGGAATAGTAAATAGGATGCAGAGAGGCAATATTATATGCCCTACCACTGCTGCAGTGCCTGGGTCCCTTGTCTGTGGGAGATAATTCATTCATTTGGTAGGCAAAGGTGATACTGGCAAACACTACATCATGAACTTTGTCCAGTACCACTATATTTTTAGCTAAAAACCTGATTGTCTCTACCAGGACTTTAAAACTTGGCCTCACATGGATATTTCAGCAAGACAATAACCCTAAGCACACATCAAAATCCACACAGAAATGGTTAATTGGTCACAAAATCAAGTCTCCGGACTTGAGATCCATTGAAAACGTGTGGTTTGAATTGAAGAGTGCAGTCCATAAGCACAGATGAAAGATATCAAGGAACTGGAATGATTCTGTGTGAAGGAATGGTCTAATTTATTCTCCAACCTCATAAAGTGTTTTTAGAAAAAGGCTCAGTGCTGTTACACTGGCAAGGTAAGGTATTGCAAGAGATTGAAAACAGGTGTGTTAATAATTTTGACCCCTGCCATATTGAGAAAAAAATATTACTTGTTTAAACCAAATGTGTTCTCTGAGCAATTGTTTTAGTATAGAATAATGTAGCCTAATTTAGCTCAGTAGTTAACTTGTTTATTTTATACAGTCATTTTTGCACATTTTTAAGGGTGTCAATAATTTCAGACCCCACTGTATGTGTTATATACAGGCATGTATAACAGAGCATTTCAGTTCCTGTAACTAACAGATCAATTCCCAAAATGTTGTTTGTTTGTCTGCTTGTTCTTTCTACCAATGTACCTGGTGCATTTGTATTATTCAGGTGTATGTGTGAAGGATCTCAGGCAGAATATAAAAGGGACCCCCGCCCCTCAATTCCACAAGGAACAGGCATCTTAGGAGAAGCAATGCAAATTGGAGAGCTCCTTCATTGATATCAGAGATCAAACTTTTCCTCAAAAGAGAACTGTGGTGGTTGGTGGTTTCTCAGTTTTCACTCCACCTGAGCAGCATGTATGTTCACACTCCTTTTGGATGTGTGCCTGTTCTACCCTATACCATCTACACCATACCAGAAAACTACGAGAGCTAGGTGGACTAGCTAGGAGGGCTATTTTTTGCCTATCTAACCTCACCGGCAGTTTAAACTTCTCCCTTTGTATCTAAAGGTCTACACACCTTCTGATGCAAAGCTTTACACCATTTACCGCTGTCAGTAAACATGGAGAAATGTGATAGGAACACAGGACGCCTAGCTCTCACAAAGAATGTCAAGAGGAAATAGAGTATGAGGGGAAAGTGATATAAGTAAGCTCTAGTCTCATGTAATTTGTGTGGTACTCGGCATCTTGGTTTCATCTTCTGCAGCCTGTGATGCTATCATATCATTCATAGTGTATGCTGCAGACTGTATACCAGTACATTGGACTAAATGTATCATATGAATAGAATATCAAATTACAACCATGAGAGTAAATATAAATAAAATCATCATAGCAACATCTTTTTCTTTCAAGTTTGAACATGTGACGTATTGCGAAGTATGAAAGTCATTTTAGGATTGCAGATGTCACTTGAAAAAAATTATCAAAGGAACACTTAAACTGTTCACAGAAACCAAACATTAAAACCAAAAGATGTAATCGTTGTCATAATCAACACACTATGTTGTGCATGTGTGTGTGACCCAAAAGTGGTGTCAGATGGCTGTGTTATCAATATGCCGAACCCCAGTCCCAGTGTGTTTGACACATATATTCTCCCTTGAATAGTCATGCCAATGACAGATATTTCTGACAGCTTTGTCACAAGAAATTCTGAATCACTCTGTTGTGCCAGGCAAGCCTGAATGGAAATTATGGTTAAATTATAGTTTTTCACAACAGACTGATTCAGGAAGTGGTTTTGAGGTGATTACAGAGGCAGACAAATGAAAAGGAAGAAAACAATAATTGCATAGAGAAAACCTCAGGGACTGAAGAAAGGGCAGGTTAGTTTCTGCAAGTTCACTGTGCAAAGGTCACAAGCACCTGATTGAGAAAATGGAAAATGGATGTTGAGACTGCCCAGAAAACCAAAATTGATTCTGTGAAATTTCCCAGAACATTTGTCAGGTTGCGGCAAGCGTTCTCATAACAACAAAAACAATCCACTTGTGCTGATGATTATACAATGTGTGGGTTCTGCTAAGCTAATGTTTTAAGATGGTCATACCAAAGATAATTGAGATATTTGATTTAGAATTTTAGGACCCCTTTAGGTATAAAATAAATAAATACAAATATTTGATGAAACTCTGCATTTGGCCTCGACTGGTATTAGCTCATAGAACTGCATTGCATAACAGATTCATACATGGACAAACAGATGACCAATAAGTATGTGGACGCCTTCTCATCGAACATCTCATTCCAAAATCATAGGCATTAATATGGAGTTGGGTCCCCATTTGCTGATATAACAGCCTCCACTCTTCTGGGAAGGCTTTCCAAAAGATGTTGGAATATGTCTGCAGGGACTTTCTGCAGGAACAACAATTGTTGGGCAATTAGGCCTGGCTCGCAGTCGGCGTTCCAATTCATCCCAAAGATGTTCTATTGGCTTGAGGTCTGTGGACTGTGCAGGCCATTTAAATAAACTGAACTCGGTGTCACTTGTCCAGTGTTGGTGATCGCGTGCCCACTTGAGCCACTTCTTATTTCTTTTAAGCTGATAGGAGTGGAACTTAGTCTACTGCAATAGCCCATCCGTGACAAGGATCGACGAGTTGAGCGTTCCTAGATGTTGTTCTGCGCACAACTACTGTACTGTGGCGTTATTTGTCTGTCTTTGGTCCGCCGGTTAGCTTGCACAATTATTTAAGGTATCTGTGTCCAACAGATGCATATTCTGTATTCACAGTCATGTGAAACCAATAGGTTGGGGCTAAATGAAAATATTTAAATTCACTGATTTTCTTATGATTAGTAACTCAGTAAAATCTTTGAAATTGTTTCTTTTTATAATTTTGTGTAGTGTAATTCTTCACCTCGTACATATAATGAAACTATATCGGTGATCAGAGCATTTGTCAACGAATTCCACATATGCCTCTAAGATGCACTTTGCTAAATGTTTTTGTCTTTGATTTATAGGTGCTTGCAAGGCACAAAGACAAGGAATAGAATTATGACCTGCAATGGAACTATTTTGGGCAGGATATACATTTATTCCTCAATAAAAAAGGAATGAATAGAAATCTGTGACACAATGAAGTTGAAGAATGACTCTTCAATTTCGAGGAGGAGAGAAATGAATTGTTACTTTATGCATTATTCATGCATGGATCTGATCGTCTCTCATCATCATGGCATATGCCTCTAACAGAAAAATCATCTTCTCCACAAACAAAAACAAAAATGTTTTAGGAAGAACATTCCACACACTCCAAATCCAACACCACCAAATGAGTAAAGATATGCAATATGTAGCTTGGCTTAATGTTAACCAATCAGTAATAATATTAATGTTGATGCTGAATGTAAACATGGTTATGATATTCATAAAATTTCCTATGGGATGCATTGTTACTGGAAGAGTTGCTAGATATACTGTGCCAGTCAATTGTTTGGACAAACCTACTCATAAAAGGGTTTTCTTATTTTTTTTCTATTTTCTACATTGTAGAATAATAGTGAAAACATCAAAACTATGAAATAGCACACATGGAATCATGTAGAAACCAAAAAAAGTGCTAAACCATGCAAAATATATGCTATATTTGAGATTCTTAAAAATAGCCACCCATTGCCTTGATGACAGCTTTGCACACACTTGGCATTCTCTCAACAAGCTTCATGAAGGCAGTCACCTGGAATGAATTTCAAATAACAGGTGCGCCTTGTTAAAAAGTTAATTTATTTCCTCCTTGATGTTCCAGTTAATTGCCTAGTTAATTAAATAAAGGTTAAAAAACAGCTAATTAAAAGGGGTGGTATGCAGAAGATATCCCTATTTAGTAAAAGACCAAGTCCATATAATGGCAAGAACAGCTCAAATCAGAGAAAGACAGTCAATAGGGAGAATGTCAAGAACAAGGGCAGTTGCAAAAACCAAGTGCTATGAAGAAACTGGCTCTCTTGAGGACTGCCATAGGAAAGGAAGACCCAGAGTTACCTTTTCTGCAGAGGACAAGTTCATCAAAGTTAACTGCACCTCAGACTGAAGCACAAATAAATGCTTTACAGAGTTCAAGTAACAGACACGTCAACATCAACTGTTCAGAGAAGACTTCATGAATCTGGCCTTCATGTTCGAATTGCAGCACTACTAATAAGAAGAGACTTGCTTGGGCCAAGAAACACAAACAATGGACATTAGACAGGTGGAAATATGTCCTTTGGTCTGATGAGTCCAAATGTGAGATTTTTGGTTCCAACCACCGTGTCTTTGTGAGAAGATTAGCTGAACGCATGATCTCCCCATGTGTGGTTCCCACCATTAAGCATGGAGGAGGAGGTGTGATGGTGTGGGGCTGCTTTGCTGGTGACCATGTCTGTGCTTTAATTGAAGGCACACTTAAACACCATGACTACCACAGCATTCTGCCGTGATACACCATCCCATCTGGTTTGCGCTTAGAGGGACTATCATTTGTTTTTCGACAGGACAATGACCCAAAACACACCCCCAGGCTGTGTAAGGGATATTTGACCAAGAATGAGAGTGATGGAGGGGTGCATCAGATGACCTGGCCACCACAATAACCTGACCTCAACCCAATTGAGGTGGTTTGGGATGAGTTGGACTGCAGAGCAAAGGAAAAGCAGCTAACAAATGCTTAGCATATGTGGAACTCCAGTCAGACTGTTGGAAAAGCATTCCTCATTAAGCTGCTTGAGAGAATGTCAAGAGTGTGCAAAACTGTCATCAAGGCAAAGGGTGTCTACTTTGAAGATTCTAAAATATATTAAAATTTGTTTAACACTTTTTTGGTTACTGCATAATTCCATATGTGTTATTTCATAGTGTTGACGTCTTCACTATTATTATACAATGTAGAAAATAGTAAAAATAAAGAAAAACCCATTGAATGAGTAGGTGTGTCCAAACATTTGCCTGGTAATGTACTTTAGCCCCATTTCCAGTGGAGCCAGCATTCTTTCTCATTTTCTTGGGACTGCTGCATAGAAGGATAGCTGATCTTATGCCAAAATGTGTACCTGTAAGCAAAGCTTTGTGTGAGAAGCCGTACATTATGTCCTGTTGTGTGGATTTCATTGCTCAGAATTTGAGCATTCCTCATTTTAAACACCTCTGGACTGGACCACTCCTAATCTGCCTAATATAAGTAGAATGGCAGATAAGATTAGCAAGATAGCTAGCAAGTTATATAAATCCTGATGGGGCTACGGGATCCCAACTGGGAACCTCCCCTTCCCCACCAGCCCCCCACGGTGACGCAGGGAAAGCAAAAATATTCTTAAAAATATTTAACCTCCAGACATTAACAAGTCCAATAGCTTAAATGAATGATAAACACCTTGTTCATCTACCCAGCATGTCAGAATTTTAAAATGTTTTACAGCGAAAACATAGCACATATTTATGTTAAACCACCACTAGGAAAACATAGAATATGTAGCCACATGGCTATGCAAAATAGCACAATCACAAACGCAGGATTTAAAGAAAAATAATTCACTAACCTTTTGAAAATCTTCATCAGATGACAGTAATAGCACATGTTACACAGTACATTTATGTTTTTTTTCAATGATATGCAATTTATATCCATAAATCTCCATTTACATTGAGCCATGTTTAAAAAATGCAGCAGAAATGACCGGAGGAATTATAAATATCTCCGGCAGCTAACGCCAGATAACAGCAATAAACATCATAAACTTTGACTAAATATACATGTTCTACATATATTTAGAAAGATACACTTCTTCTTAATGCAAACGCTGTGTTACATTTATTTTTAACATTACAGAATTCGTTCACTATTCAATAATCTGAGACGGCGCTCAGCCATTAGCATTATTTCTCTACTATGTTGGATTCGACAAAAATACAATTTTATAACATAAATATTCCCTTACCTTTGATGGTCTTCGACAAGAATGTCGTGGAAGGAGTTATACTTACCTAATATAACGTTTGGTTGCTGTTGGTGTGTCTTTGTATTAGCAAAAGCTAACATCTTCAGGAGAATTACCCCAAAAAGGACTTCTGATCACGAAAATTGCGCATCAAAACTTCAAATTTACATATTATATGTCGACTAAACTGGTCAAACTAAGTGCAGAATCAAGCTTTAGGATGTTTTTAACGTACAAAACAATTGGCGATTAAATCAAACATAACGAACTCTCTTCAGCCAAGCTGGGAAAAAAATACCCTTTTCACAGAGTGCGCACCTGAAAACTCGTGACATCTCAGTATTTTGCCCGCCAAGCAGTCAAAGCTCGTGCTATTTTCTCCGTTCCACGTCTCATTGAAAGACGAGAGCTCGCTGGAGAAATAGAAACTGTTCCCAGATCCGTAGCTGGTTGGGAAGGGTGGGTGCGATGACGTCAAAGTTGGAGCAACTTTCTTAGGAGAGAGAGAGAGTTTGGGAGAATGGCTGCCCTGTGAGTTCTGCTTTACATACAGACATAATTCGAACGGTTTTAGAAGCTTTAGAGTGTTTTCTATTCAATATTAATTATTATATGCATATATTAGCAATTTTTGACAGTTTTTTTTAAGTTTACTTTGGGCACACAATTCATCCAAAGGGGGCAGTATTTCCCCGAGCCCCATCAGGTTATTAAAATGATAAACTTGGATAGAATAACACCATTTGAACACAGGAGTGATGGTTGCTGATAATGGGCCTCTGCACATCTATGTAGATATTCCATTAAAAACATCTGCAGTTTCCAGCTACAGTAGTCATTAACAACATTACCAATGTCTACACTGTATTTCTGATTAATTTGATGTTATTTTAATGGACAAAAAAGTGTTTTTCTTTCAAAAACAAGGGCATTTCTAAATGACCCCAAACTTTGAACGGTAGTGAAGGTTCAGAACTTTTGTGAAAAAGTTCATTATTAGATTGGATGGGTTGAGGGTAGCGCAAGGACAGGAGTAAAATCAAACAAAATATAACTATTGTAAAATCGATTTGTTTCCTTAAAATGTATATAGTATGTATAAACTGGAAGTAGAAGCATTAGTGCCGTTGTAAATAGTTTACTCTAATTAAGGGAGGGTTAGGGTTTAGTGTTGTAGGGTTAGGGGTTATTGGAAAATAATGATGGAAAATATATTTTTAAGGTGAGTTTGTACAGTGGTTGCTCCACTAAATGTTTTGCGATTATGCTGCTGGACTTAGAGGTAATTTGTAGTTTAGTATGGTACGCTGCATCACTACTTCATTGCTCCAGACCAGCGCAAGATGGAGTTAGAGCGCTAATTGTGCTTTTGGTTCCTACTGTGTCTTTAACTGACAATGAATGGGCGACCTAAACATAAAAAGAAACATATAATTGTCCACGAATTCAGTGTTACTTACTAAAACTGTTGTAACACTAAGGTTTTTATTATTTTATTTTGTTAGGATCATTTTCCTTTTACTGTAGTACCATAGCCCACTCCCAACAAGTGATGTTGTGCAGTACCTGAGTGGTGTCAATGGTCTAAGACACTTCATAGCAGTTCAAGCTGTGTTGCTACAGATAATGGTTCAATACCAATGCCGGCCTCAACTGGGAGACCCATGAGATGACACTAGGTTTTTGGTTTCTCTCCCTCTAAAAACATAAATAAATGTTTCTAAACATTTACAAATTAGTAACAAATTAGTTACAATGTTCAACCCCATGTTCAAGAATGCCATTTTCTCGCTCATTTTACGTTATTTGGAATGAAATAATCTCCAAAATATTGTTATTTTTTAAACAAAATGATTATTATTAATTTAGAATTGTATAAAAGCCCCTTGGATATTGTCGCAGATATATTATTAACCCTGTTATTAGCAGGACAGTATATATTGGTCATGGCTCCTGAGTGGCGCACAGTTCTCCAGCTGTATCCACTGAAACAGCGGTGGGCACTCAAGCTTTCAAGGCATGAGGGCAGGGGGCAAGGGATGGGACGATTAGCAGGACAAAAGACTCTTAATAGCCAGGCTACTGTAGGTGTGAACATCCCCCTACCTGCAAAAAATGACATTGTGACCAAAGAGAACAGACGACATTTACATTACATTTACATTTAAGTCATTTAGCAGACGCTCTTATCCAGAGCGACTTACAAATTGGTGAATTCACCTTCTGACATCCAGTGGAACAGCCACTTTACAATAGTGCATCTAAATCATTAAGGGGGGGGATGAGAAGGATTACTTATCCTATCCTAGGTATTCCTTGAAGAGGTGGGGTTTCAGGTGTCTCCGGAAGGTGGTGATTGACTCCGCTGTCCTGGCGTCGTGAGGGAGTTTGTTCCACCATTGGGGGCCAGAGCAGCGAACAGTTTTGACTGGGCTGAGCGGGAACTGTACTTCCTCAGTGGTAGGGAGGCGAGCAGGCCAGAGGTGGATGAACGCAGTGCCCTTGCTTGGGTGTAGGGCCTGATCAGAGCCTGGAGGTACTGCGGTGCCGTTCCCCTCACAGCTCCGTAGGCAAGCACCATGGTCTTGTAGCGGATGCGAGCTTCAACTGGAAGCCAGTGGAGAGAGCGGAGGAGCGGGGTGACGTGAGAGAACTTGGGAAGGTTGAACACCAGACGGGCTGCGGCGTTCTGGATGAGTTGTAGGGGTTTAATGGCACAGGCAGGGAGCCCAGTCAACAGCGAGTTGCAGTAATCCAGACGGGAGATGACAAGTGCCTGGATTAGGACCTGCGCCGCTTCCTGTGTGAGGCAGGGTCGTACTCTGCGGATGTTGTAGAGCATGAACCTACAGGAACGGGCCACCGCCATGATGTTGGTTGAGAACGACAGGGTGTTGTCCAGGATCACGCCAAGGTTCTTAGCGCTCTGGGAGGAGGACACAATGGAGTTGTCAACCGTGATGGCGAGATCATGGAACGGGCAGTCCTTCCCCGGGAGGAAGAGCAGCTCCGTCTTGCCGAGGTTCAGCTGGACATAATTTTCATCAAGCCAGCTTCTTTCTATGGTACTACCCATTCCAGGGTTAGGACCGTAACCACAAGACTTGGAAATTAGCCGGAGCTGAGAGGATCAACAAAACTAAAAGGTATTTTGGTTTCAGTGCATTTTCCAAAACATTTATTTTTCATATACACCGCTCAAAAAAAATAAAGGGAACACTAAAATAACACATCCTAGATCTGAATGAATGAAATATTCTTATTAAATACTTTTTTCTTTACATAGTTGAATGTGCTGACAACAAAATCACACAAAAATTTTCAATGGAAATCAAATTTATCAACCCATGGAGGTCTGGATTTGAGAACAACACTGCAGGCGGATCCAACCTTGATGTAATGTCCTTAAAACAAGTCAAAATGAGTCTCAGTAGTGTGTGTGGCCTCCACGTGCCTGTATGACCTCCCAATAACGCCTGGGCATGCTCCTGATGAGGTGGTGGATGGTCTCCTGAGGGATCTCCTCCCAGATCAGGACTAAAGCATCCTCCAACTCCTGGACAGTCTGTGGTGCAACGTGGCGTTGGTGGATGGAGCGAGACATGATGTCCCAGATGTGCTCAATTGGATTCAGGTCTGGGGAACGGGCGGTCCATAGCATCAATGCCTTCCTCTTGCAGGAACTGCTGACACACTCCAGCCACATGAGGTCTAGCATTGTCTTGCATTAGAAGGAACCCAGGGCCAACCGCTCGGTACCTAATGGCAGTCGGGCTACCTCTGGCGAGCACATGGAGGGCTGTGCGGCCTCCCAAAGAAATGCCACCCCACACCATGACTGACCCACCGCCAAACCGATCATGCTGGAGGATGTTGCAGGCAGCAGAACGTTCTCCACCGTGTCTCCAGGCTCTGTCACGTCTGTCACATGTGCTCAGTGTGAACCTGCTTTCATCTGTGAAGAGCACAGGGTGCCAGTGGCGAATTTGCCAATCTTGGTGTTCTCTGGCAAATGCCAAACATCCTGGACGGTGTTGGGCTGTAAGCACAACCCCCGCCCCCTCACCTGTGGACGTCGGGCCCTCATACCACCCTCATGGAGTCTGTTTCTGACCATTTGAGCAGACACATGCCCATTTGTGGCCTGCTGGAGGTCATTTTGCAGGGCTCTGGCAGTGCTCCTCCTGCTCCTCCTTGCACAAAGGCAGAGGTAGCGGTCCTGCTGCTGGGTTGTTGCCCTCCTACATCCTCCTCCACGTCTCCTGATGTACTGGCCTGTCTCCTGGTAGCGCCTCCATGCTCTGGACACTACGCTAACAGACACAGCAAACCTTCTTGCCACAGCTCGCATTGATGTTCCATCCTGGATGAGCTGCACTACCTGAGCCACTTGTGTGGGTTGTAGAATCCGTCTCATGCTACCACTAGAGTGAAAGCACCGCCAGCATTGAAAAGTGACCAAAACATCAGCCAGGAAGCATAGGAACTGAGAAGTGGTCTGTGATCACCACCTGCAGAACCACTCCTTTATTGGGGGTGTCTTGCTAGTTGCCTATAATTTCCACCCGTTGTCTATTCCATTTGCACAACAGCATGTGAAATGTATTGTCAATCAGTGTTGTTTCGTAAGTGGACAGTTTGATTTCGCAGAAGTGTGATTGACTTGGAGTTACATTATGATGTTTAAGTGTTCCCTTTATTTTTTTGAGCAGTGTATATTATCAAATCAATCTAAGACAATGTCACGCTCTGACCTTAGAAAGCCTTTTTTATTCTCTATTTGGTTGGGCCTCCAGTGGTGATCCAAGGACCAAAAGTTCCAGTGGTGATCCATGGCACGATGCCTCCAGTGACACTCCATGGCCCAGAGCCTGCATTGTTGATCCATGGCATGTCGCCTGCAGCGACGATCCATGGCATGATGCCTCCGGCGACGGTCTCCGGTCATGGGCCTCCGGCGACGGTCCCCTGTCGGGAGGCTCCGGCAACGGTCCCCAGTCCGCAGCTTCCGGCGACGATCGGTGGATCGGTTCCTCCAGCAGTGATCTACAGGCAGGAGTCCGCGACGATGATCTACGGTCCGGAGTCCCCGACGACGATCTACGGTCCAGAGTCCCCGGTGACGATCCCCACACCAGAGGCGCCACTGAAGTGGGGGGAGCCTCAAGCGGAGCGGGGTCTGTGTCCCGCACCGGAGCCTCCACCGAGATGAGATGCCCAACCAGACACTCCCCTATAGGTTCAGGTTTGCGGCCGGAGTCAGCACCTTGGGGGGGGGGGGCTTAGGTCAGGTCAGGGTGTGACTTGGGTGGGAAAATCTGTGTTTGTATTTCTTTGTTGGCCTAGTATGGTTCCCAATCAGAGGCAGCTGTTTATCGTTGTCTCTGATTGGGGATCATACTTAGGCAGCCCTTTTTCCCACCTTCATTTGTGGGATCTTGATTTTGTTAGTTGCTGTATAGCTTGCAGAACTTAATGTTTGTGTATCTTTTGTTGTTTTTTGGGTGTTCATCAAAATAAAGAAAGATGTACGCTTACCACGCTGTACCCTGGTGTCATTCCAACAATGACGTAACAGGCAAAGCAATCAATCCAGTTGTAACTTGCGAGAAGAGGTTGTAACATGTTCTTACTCCTTATTAAGGTACAATGTGCACTCTAAGTAAAAGTAATCAATCCAGTAACTTGTCAGAAGTGGTTGCAACATGTATTTGTTACTCTTTATTCAAGTACAGTGTGTCCTTACTGCATGTGTCCCTACTTTCGTTGCCAGCGTGTCTGTTTACCGTCTCTCCTGAACAAAGCTGTGTCTGAAGAGGGAGTTGATACACAAAGCAGACAGGAGTGACTAAGGGGTCAAAAGAAAGAGCATGGGTGACCAAATGAAATCATGCTGTTCATCTCCACAGACATTTGTATGTTTCTTAATCTCAAATTCCTTCATGTTCTGTTCTACTTTCATAGTCCTCATCTCCTCACCGACAGGACTCAAGTATCCACTTACTTCCTGTAATGAGACATAAGAGCAAAAAAGAGGGAAACATTACTTTCATGACTACACAAGGGAACTTGACTGGGTAACTTTGTTATATAAATAATGCACCGAAGTGTATAGTGTCATCCAACACTTTTCTTTTAGGATGATAAAATGAACTAGAGTCGATTGATGAAAACACCATGAGTCTAACATCTCAATTTCATTATCACATCGCACTCCACAATTTTCAAAAAAGCAGCTGCTAACCCCCCGAAGGGAGCGGACTCAAATAAAGACAGCAACTGTGAGTTTACTGAAGACAAACTTTGTCTTAAAAGTAACAACACAGCAAAGCTTGTGAAAAGGAATAGGTCTCAAGAGAATATGATCTTAAAGTAGCATGCTCCTTTACTGACAAAATAGAGAATATATTCAATTGTATTTTACCCCCTAGAGTCAATTGACATGCCAAATCTAAGTTACATAACAAAACAAATCCCCATCAAAATCTATCATTTTAAGCTAGAGATACCTGTGTTGAGTTCGATGCATCTCAATCCACAGCATCTGCCAGTGTCGTACTTCTACATCTGCGGTGGAAGGTGGCAGAGTGAGAGCAGTGTTTGATAGACCATGACAAATACAGTGGGGAGAACAAGTATTTGATACACTGCCGATTTTCCTACTTACAAAGCATGTAGAGGTCTGTAATATCTTTGCAGTTTTGGAAACGTGTTTTCTTTCCAAAGCTGTCAATTATATGCATAGTTGAGCATCTTTTCGTGACAAAATATCTTGTTTAAATCGGGAACGTTTTTTTTATCCAAAAATTAAAAGAGTGCCCCCTATATCGAAGAAGTTAAAGAGCAGAAGGAAATAACAAAAGCGAAACCATATACATGGAGGTACCGGTACATAGTCAATGTGCAGGGGCAACGGTTCGTCGAGGTCGTATGTACATGAAGGTAGAATTTTTAAAGTGTCTATGCATAGATGATAACATCAGAGAGTAGCAGCTGGTAAAGGAGAGGGGGATGGGGGCAATGCAAATAGTCTGGGAAGCCATTTGATTGTTCAGGAGTGTTATGGCTTGGGGGTTTGATTTCACAGAAGTGTGATTGACTTGGAGATACATTGTGTTGTTTAAGTGTTCCCTTTATTTTTGTGAGCAGTGTATATTGCCTATCAAGGTGTAGGCATTCTGTAATTAATTTGATAACAAAAAAATAAATATTATGGACTAAAAACGTGAATGTGTTTTTGCAGAGCATATAAACATGCTGACAACCATCCATGGAGATCAGTGGACAAAGGGCTGGACAACGGACCGCACCGAAAAAACGCATTGTTGCCAAGATAGAGGTTAATTTTTCTAGATTCTTAAAATGTGTGCGCAGCATTTGTCTATTGGAGTCACTTTTAACTCTTAATTGATCTACCGTTTCTATCTTAGGCCACTGTAATTGATGGGGCTCAGGGGGTACCATTCTGCTCATCTGATGAAGGTGCACATGGATCCGATTAAAACTTTGAAGACCAAGATCGAGTCATTCAAGGCAGACCAGCCGAAAGAGAAACATTATCGGAGGGCAGAGATACGGGCGACAGCTCATGCATTGGTCAAGAGCCAGGGAGCATTGACAGAGAGATAAGGTCGAGGAACGAGATGGAGTCACAATCTATGCCAGGCACACCTGTGAGCTCTGGAACTCTATCTCCGACAGGCAGAGTCAACATACCTGGCTGGTTCATCAGGTTGTCGGTTCACCCTGACATTTCCATTCCTCTTCTGACAACACAACTTGACCAACTGCTCCCCAGGCACAGCAACGGCCTCCCAGACCGTTATGCTGTTCTGCTATAGCCTAATAAATGTACAAATGTAAAAGCATTTACTGTACAGTGCTGTATTTCTTCATCAGCATCTTTATGCTTTCGTGGATAAAATAATTATAAAAATACTCTTTCAAAATGCCAATATTTATTTAGTTATGGATCCATAACGAATTACTATGTGAATAAATATCACTGAATTATAGAAATATTGGAACACAGTTGTCTAATGAAGGTAAACAAATTGTTGCTTAATGGAAATACTCTTTCAAACACACACGGTCACTTTGTACAGCACCATTATGGCTATTAGCAGGGCTATATTTTGGCCTTCATGGTCGGCCCACAATTGGCTCAGCGTTTCTCTCCCCCTAAAAACAAATACATGTTTTGGCCTTTACAAATATCATTTTGTCCTTTATTCAGATTACAATCACTCACTTTCTTTTTTTTTTTTTGAAAACTAAATAACCTCAAATATCATTGCATATTATCAAGTTGATGGCACAGTCATTATAGCCCGGCACCTACATAAAGCTGAGTGACTCACTCATTCAGGGCTTTGGATCAAAATAAATAAGTACCAACATTATTTCTGATAGTCTCTAATAAAGTTATCCTGACCTAGACCGTAGCCTACAACTATTTTAGCACCGTTTCATACTGCTCTGAGACAAGCATGGAGACTGGTCTTGATAAATCAATGAGTTTTTTATTTTCACTGAATCTCCATTTGGGTATTGGTTTGACTACATTTATGGTGTAGACATGTTATGCTCTTAGTGTACGCTTTTTTATTTAACTAGGCAACTCAATTTAGAACAAATTCTTATTTACAAGGACAGCCTACTCCTTCCTCCCAGTCGAGGAATTGAAACACGATCGCCCGCCAGCACGACATGGGGATTCTTTAGCTAAAAAGCCTGTAGCCTACTCCCTACCGTCATGTTGTAAAGCACCATATTTTCCGTTCCATACTAACGGAAACCCAGAGTTTTTCTTGGAATAGAAACACCATAATATTGATTTCTAAAAATCAGTCCCATATACTATGTTCTTACAAAAAAAAGGTTTTAAATTCCCTAATACAGCCACTATTGAAGGCTTTACAATGCTTCTTGAAGATGCCATCTGGTGGTCAAACTATCACTAACAAGCTTTAACCTGTTTTGGAGACAGGTTTTTGTTTGGAATTTTGGATGACTGATATGCCCAAAGTAAACTGCCAGTTACTCAGGCCCAGAAGCTAGGATATGCATAAGCATTGGATAGAAAACATTCTGAAGTTTCTAAAACTGTTAAAATAATGTCTGTGAGTATAACAGAACTGATATGGCAGGCAAGAACCCAAGAAAAATCCATCTGGAAATATTTTGTTTTAGGTCACAGGTTATTTCAATGGTTGCCAATGGGATATACAAATAGAGAGGACCAGGAATGCAGTTCCTTTGTCAACAGTCTTTAGAAAGGGTTTCAGGCTTGTTTTTTGTAAAATGGACAAGTAGTTTGAAGAACTCCAAGGTGTCTCTCATTAGAAAAGTGGTTTTGTTGGCTCGTGAATGAGGTGCACACACTTCGTTATTTATCTTCCCTATTCAACATACTATTCTCCGTCTTAAATATTATCATTTGTTTAGATATTAGAGTACCTGAGGATGAATTAGAAGCATTGTTTGACTTGTTTGGGCGAACATTACTGGTATCTTTTTGGATTTGTTTGTAGGCATGTTGAAAGAGTGGATTACTGAGATCATTGGCGCCAACTAAACAGACATTTTTGGATATAAAGAAGGACTTAATCGAACAAAATGACCATTCATTATGTAGCTGGGACCCTTGCGATTACAAACAGAGGACGATCTTTAAAGGTAAGTGATTTATTTAATCGTTATTTGTGATTTTGTGACGCCTGTGCTGGTTGAAAAAGTAGTTTGGTGTGGGGCGCTGTCCTCAGAAAATCTCATGGTATGCTTTCGCCGTAAAGCCTTTTTGAAATCTGACAACATGGTTGGATTAACAAGAAGTTAAGCTTTTAAATTATGTATGTACTTGTAATTTCATGAATGTTTAATATTACGATTTTTTATTTGAATTTCGCGCTCTCCAATTTCACGGATGCTGTCAACTAGTGTCCCGAAAGCGGGTCGAGTTACTATGATTGACACTTAAATAACGTGCCATAGAATTCTGCGGCACCACGACTTTTAAAGGACGTACCACTGTACACAGTACCGGTCAAAGATTTGGACACACCTACTCATTCAAGGTTTTTTCGTTATTTATACTATTTTCTACATTGCAGACAAATAGTGAAGACATCAACACTATTAAATAACACATATGGAATCATGTAGTAACCAAAAAAGTGTTAAACAAATCAATTTATATTTTAGATTCTTCAAAGTGGCTACCCTTTGCCTTGATGACAGCTTTTCACACTCTTGGCATTCTCTCCACCAGCTTCACCTGTAATGCTTTTCCAACAGCCTTGAAGGAGTTCCCACATATAATGAGCGCTTGTTGGCTGCTTTTCCTTCACTCTGTGGTCCAACTCATCCCAAACCATCTCAATCGGGTTGAGGTCGGGTGATTATGGAGGCCAGGTCATCTGATGCAGTCCTTCATCACTCTCATTCTTGGTCAAAAAGCCCTTACTCAGCCTGGAGATGTGTCCCACTAAGCGCAAACCAGATGGGATGGCATGCCGCTGCAGAATGCTGTGGTAGTCATGCTGTTTAAATGTGCCTTCAATTCTAAATAAATTACTGACAGTGTCACCAGCAAACCATCCCCAAACCATCACACCTCCAACTCCATGCTTCATGGTGAGAACCACACTCTGCGTCTCGCAAAGACAGTGGTTGGAACCAAAAGTCTCACATTTGGACTCGTCAGAACATGTTTTGGACTCATCCATTGCTCATGTTTCTTGGTCCAAGCAAGTCTCTTCTTAATATTGGTGTCCTTTAGTAGTGGTTTCTTTGCAGCAATTCGAAATATGAAGGCCTGATTCAGGCAGTCTCCTCTGAACAGTTGGTGTACTGTATAGATGTGTCTTTTAGTTGAACACTGAAGCTTTTATTTTAGCTGCAATTTCTGAAGCTGTTAATTAACTCTAATGAATGTATCCTCTGCAGCAGAGGTAACTCTGGATCTTTCTTTCCTGTGGTAGTCCTCAAGAGAGCCAGTTTCATCATAGAACTTGATGGTTTTTGCGACTTCAATTGAAGATACTTTCAAAGTTCTTGATATTTTCTGCATTGACTGAACTTCATGTCTTAAAGTAGTGATGGACTTTAATTTCTCTTTGCTATTTAACATGTTCTTGCAATAATATGGATTTAGTCCTATTTTGTAAAAGACCATCTTCTGCATACCACTTCTACCTTGTCACAACACAACTGATTGGCTCAAGTGCTTTAAGAAGGAAAGACATTCCACAAATTAACTTTTAACAAGGCATATCTGTTAATTGAAATGCATTTCATGTGACTAGCTGGTTGAGAGAATTCCAAGAGTGTGCAAAGCTGTAATCAAGGCCAAGGGTAGCTACTTTGAAGATTCTAAAATGAAATATATATATATACATACATACACTTTTTTGGTTACAACATGATTCCATATGTTATTTGATATTTGATGTCTTCACTATTTGTCACGAATCCCGCTTCTGAGTCTGTGTTTGCATGTGTTTCTGTACTGGAGTGTGTTTCCGGTGTCCTGGAACGCACCCTGTCTGGTTGCCGGCGAATTAGCTTGTTGGGAGATCGATGTTCATCCGCACCTGTATCCCATCAGTAATCTGCACACCTGTCCTGATCATCACCTCTCCCCTTCAAAAGCTCTGACCTGACATCCATTCATTCCCTGCCGGATCGTTAGCCATGAACAGTATGTCGTGCCATAGTATCAGCCTCAAGTTGGATAGAATTTGTTTTGTTGTTTTTTACGTATTGCTTGCCTTAAACTTACCTCTGTTTGTTCTGTCTTCAGTTACTCACCAGGATAATTTACCCCATTCCCGCCAGGTCGTCGGCGAATTCCGCTACCCCATTGGATCCACCTATTTACTCCCATCAACTCACCACCGCTGCCCGCTACGCCACCTGGATATATCTACCCATTCATATTCACTTGTAAATAAATACTCACCTTCTTCCTACTCTCCTTGTCCTGGTCTGCTTCTGGGTTCGATTTTGAAAGAACGTGACACTATTAGTCTACAATATAGAAAATAGTAATAATAAAGAAAAACCCTTGAATAAGTAGGTGTTTCTAAACTTTTGACTTGTATCAGTCAAAAGTTTGGACCCACCTACTCACTCAAGGGTTTTTAAGTGGATTTCTACTAGTGTGGGCGTTTTATATAAGACATTAAAATACAGTCCAAATGTTGCAGGGGTGGACAAGTCTTTTTTACATGCAGAGTACCCATACCTTTTCTAAAATGTTTACTATTTGAGCGTGATCTTGCAAAACAATTGTTGACTTTCCTGGAAATCCAACTGTTGAATGCTTTAGTTCTGTTGTTGTGCCTCCATAATTGTGTACTTATTTTAGGTCAGCTCTCCGGTGTTGCTGCAGCCATTCTTCTCTTCTGTTGGTCTTGTTGCACTTAGGGTCAACTACAGAAATATCATAACAAAATAGAACGATACCAAAAGGACAACTATTATTGTGGCACAAAGATTCTCCAACCCTGTAAACATGATGGCCATTACTACTACACCTCAGAGTCCAGATTGCGTCCCACAGGCTCATGAAGGCTAATGAAGCAAAATAGAATGAGATGCCATACACAACATCACTGTTTTATGAACAGGGTTGTGTCCCACATGGCACCCTTTTCCCTGTAAAGTGCACTACTTTTGACCAGAGCCCAATGCGTCCTGGTCAAAAGTAAGTAGCACACTATAAAGGGAATAGGGTGCCATGTGGGACACAATCCTGTTCATAAAACAGTGATGTTGCGTATGACATATTATTCCATTCTGCTTTATTAGCCTGCTGCAACCACCCATTGGTTAGCAGCACAGAGCAGAGCAATCAGAGTCAATGCCTCCGTATCTCTAATGGTTGCCATTAGTGCCATTGTGGCTAAAAGTGTTCCCATGGTCATTTTGTACACGTGAATAGTATTTTCTATGTGTGTTTGGCACTTAAAACATTTTAGCTTATTTATATGGTACACAGTATTTTCAGAACATTTGCTGAAAATTATGTAACAGTAATTGCCAAGTCACTAGGTTAAAAACAATGAAAGATAGTGTATTATAATGTTTAAAAGCTTTTGCCTATATGTTTAACATACAACATGTACAATTGGCTACCTAAATTGAAACTTGGATTCAACTGTTACACAGACTGATAATATTTGTTGAGTTGTGGAGCTTGGAGGAATCTATGTTTGTTGTTGATGACTGTGTTGGTGGTTGGTGTGGAGCTGGGTTGGGCCATGTGGGATGTGGCGGCTTTGTTTTGGGATCAGGGAGGGATTAAACAGTAATGGGTGGACATTGTTGGGGAGCGCACAGTGATCCCACAGGATTTGTCTGATGAGATGGAATTTGATTCATCTGCTCCGTCTATCGATTTGTTTTGGCCATACAGATCTCTAACTCTGAGGTTGAAGCGCAACTTTTTCGTTTTTAAACCAATTCTGCAAGGCATAAATCCTCTGAACACAATTTCACCTCCCAGTTTCATCTCGTCTTTGGAAACTTGCTCTTCTTCTGATCAAAGTTGTATGGTGGTGGAAATATGTTGCTCATCTCCAATGTCAAAATGAAAGGTAAATTATATCTTAGGAAAAAAAACAATTTATTCACCTTGTAGCCTATAACTTCTTGTTAATGCAACCTTAACAATAGAACAAGATAGATTTTGAACCAAATCTGTTGATGAAGCAAAATAATCACTTCAAAAAGGAGCAAAAGTATTACTTGAACACTACTATTTTCATCTGTTTTGAAGATAGGTTTTTGTGAATTGGTAAATTTGTTTTTACCAATTTACCAAAACCCCTAAGATTACACACCCATAGCTTTGAGTGATGCAGATAAAGTGGGAAGAATATTTTTAAGGTCTAACTTTCTGACATGTTGGACCAGAATCTCATCAGTGTATTGCACATCCATCCAGTCTCTCCTGGGAGACTTCAAAGTGAAGCAGAAGCATGCAGTGTGCTGGACTGTACCCAACGAAGACAGATCCCTCTCATGTTATCCAATCCTGCTAGAGATTCAAGAGGCAGTCCTAATGACAGAGAACATGTACTCAGAGCATGACAGTGAATACTTTATCAAAGTGTACATCCCAAATGGCACCCTATTCTCTATGTAGTGCAGTACCTTTGACCAGAGCCCTATTGGCCCTGTTCAAAAGTAGTGCACTACATAGGGAATAGGGTGCCATTTGGGACGCGGCCACACAGGCTGTGTTGACTTCAAGGCCTTCATTCTTGCAGGTTCCTTGAGCAGATACAGAGAGGGGAACAGGGCAGGAAAGGGTCTGGCAAACATAATTCTCAGGGGGTATCTGAGGGATACAGGAGAACAGGAATTTTCACAATACGGAGTCAGAATACAGTGCCTTCAGAAAGTATTCACACCCATTGACTTTTTCCACATTTTGTTCTGTTGCATCCTGAAATTTAAAATGGATTAAATTGATATTTCGTCAGTGGCCTAAACACAATACACCATAATGTCAAAGTGGATTTTTTTTAATAAATAAAAAAGGAAAAGTTTAAATGTCTTGAGTCAATAAGTATCCAACCCCTTTGTTATGGCAAGTCCACAGTAAATAACTTCAGGAGTAAACGTGTGCTTAAAGGGTAGGTAGCATAAACGAAACCACATGTAACATGTGGATTTGCGTTAGTATTTGCATCAAAAGTCCCAATGCAAATTTACACCTCACTTTAAAAACGTTTTCGAGTTAGCACACAATACTAAAGTCAAGTCTTTCCCAGAGGTGATGTAATATGGAGGATCCGGCAAGCCTATTCACTAAAATGTAAACCCTCAAAGAACTTCAAATTAAACCAAATTGTTAGCACTCATGACTACTGGTTTCAATTACATGTTCAGCCAACCTACAAGCAAATACTTACTAGCCTGCTAACATTAGCCCTAACAGCCTACTAACGTTACATTAGCACTCTGAGTCAGCCAGTTGCAATCAACACCTACCTTACAGCTACATTAAAGTAAAACAAAGTGCTGGAAATAAAGCCATCTAACCAGTTATCAAATAATGTTAGCTATATGCCAGTTATCTTAGCCAGCTAACGTGAGCTATTCAGCCAACTAGCTATTAGCCTAACCAGCCTAGCCAATCACAATGGTTATGGTCTGCAAGCTAGAGCTCAACTACTGGAGACCAGCTAGAACACAACTAGCCCGTCACAACTAAAATACAACCACAGATCAAACCAAAGAAAGAGCAGAGACAAACAGATTGATGGCTAACGCCCATCCGATGGCACTGTCATAGGATGCCACCTTTCCAACAAGTCAGTCAAATTTCTGCCCTGCTAGACCTGGTCAACTTTAAGTGCTGTTATTGTGAAGTGGAAATGTCTAATAGAAACAACGGAATTGGTAGGTCACACAGGCTCACAGAATGGGATCGCAGAGTGCTGTTCCAAACTGCCTCTGGAAGCAACGTCAGCACAAACTGTTCATTGGGAGCAACATGAAGTAGGTGTCAATGGCTGAGTACTCGCACACAAGCCTAAGATCACCATGAGCAATGCCAATAATTGGCTGGAGTGGTGTAAAGCTCACCGCCATTATACTCTGGAGAAGTGGAATCGCATTCTCTGGAGTGATGAACAACGCTTCACCATCTGGCAGTCCGACGGACAAATCTGGGTTTGACAGATACCAGGAGAACGCTACCTGCCCGAATGCATAGTGTCAACTGTAAAGATTGGTGGAGGATGATCTGGGGCTGTTTTTCATGGTTCTGGCTAGGCCACTTAATGGCATTCTAGATGATTCTGTGCTTCCAACTTTGTTCCCATTTCAGCATGATAAATCCCTCTTGCACAAAGTTCCACACAGAAATGGTTTGTTGAGATCGGAGTGGAAGAACTTGACTGGCCTGCACAGATCCCTGACCTTAACTCCATTACACACCTTTGGGATGAATTGGAACGCTGACTGCGAGCAGGCCTAATCGCCCAACATCAGTGCCCAACCTCGCTAATGCTTTTGTGGCTGAACGGAAGCAAGTCCCAGCAGCAATGTTCCAACATCGAGTGGAAAGCCTTTTCAGAAGATTGGAGGCTGTTTTACTGTAGCAGCAAATGGGGGAATAACTCTACATTAATGCCTAAGATTTTGGAATGAGATGTTTGATGAGTATGTATTCTGTGATTAGACAAGCATGTAGTGTATGATCATGATGGTCATCATTTTCTTGACAGTTTCATAAAGTGTATTTTCTTAGTCCATGTAAAGTGACATAGGATGGTCCTAATGCTTTATGACAGTGTAATAAATAGGATTTTCTACGTGTTATTTAAAATATGATGAAAAAAACATGACATTAAAGACTTCATCACAGCAACAACAAAGGACTTAATGTTACTGCTAGATGTGCCACTAGCGGGACACCTCGACAACATCCTGTGAAATTGCAGAACGCGAAATTCAAACTACATAAATATAAATATTTAACATTCATGAATATACAAGTGTAATACATCAAAATAAAGCTTAACTTCTTTTTAATCCAGCCGCTGTGTCAGATTTCAAAAAGGCTTTACGGTGAAAGCACACCATGAGATTATCTGAGGACAGTGCCCCGCTTACAAAACCATGCAAACATTTTTCAACCAGGCAGGTGCGACACGGAAGTCAGCAATAGCGAAAAAATAAATGCCTTACCTTTGAAGATCTTCTTCTGTTGGCACTCCAAAACGTCCCAGTTACATCACAAATGGTCCTTTTGTGCGATAAAGTCCTTCTTTATATCCAGAAAAACTCAGTTTAGCTGGCGCGCTTCAGTCAATAATCCATCGCTTTCCCTCCATCAAAATGCATACAAAATGAATCCCAAATGTTAATATTAACTTCTTAGAGATAGGGGGCAGCATTTCCACTTTTGGATAAATAGCGTGCACAATTTCAACTTCCTGCTACTCATGCCAGGAATATATTATATGCATATGATTAGTAGGTGTGGGTAGAAAACATTGAAGTTTCTAAAACTGGTTCAATCATGTCTGTGACTAAAACAGAACTTATGTAGCAGGCAAAACCCAGAGGAAAAACTGTTCAGAATTATTATAATTTTTTTCCTCTGACCGCTCCCTCAGTTGTCTTTGCCAAGGGAAATTTGATAGCGCCCATTTTACAGTTCCTACGACTTCCACAGGATGTCACCAGTCTTTGGAATTAGGTTGAAGTTAATCATTGGTGCAACGAAGAAGAAGGACATCCTGGAACAACGTTACACTGTTGAGAGTTAGAGAGAGGGAAAAAGGTGCATGTTTTGTTTGCTTTATCGAATAGATTCCCCCATCTACAATTTGATTGATTATTAACGTTTAAAAATACCTAAAGTTCTATTACAAAAGTAGTTTGGCAAAGTTTATAGGCAACTTTTGAAATGTTTTGTAGTGACGTTGTGTTTTGGAAAGCTGTTTTTTCCAGATCAAACCTGCTTTATAAATGGACATTGTGGGTATACATGGACGGAATTAATAAAAAAAGGACCAATTGTGATGTTTATGGGCCATATTGGAGTGCCAACAAAGAAGCTCGTCAAAGGTAATGCATGTTTTATATTTTATTTCAGCGTTTTGTGTAGCGCCTGCTAACGCTAGTTCTTTTGTGTACAACTGGTTCAGCTGGTACAGGGGGGTGCATGCTATCAGATAATAGCTTCTCATGCTTTCGCCGAAAAGCATTTATAAAATCTGACATGTTGGCTGGATTCACAACGAGTGTAGCTTTAATTGAGTACCCTGCATGTGTGATTTAATGAAAGTTTGAGTTTTATCGTGTTTTATTTGAATTTGGCGCTATGCATTTCCCGAGGCTATTGGCCACTTGAGACGCTCGCGTCTCACTATCCCTAAGAGGTTTTAAACAACATTCATAATCAAACCTCAGGTACACTAATATGTAAATAAACAATAACATTTAAGATGGCGAATGGTATGTTCATTACCGGAGAAAAATAACAAAGAATAGTGTTACCATGCGCGTACCATGCGAGTGGATGAAAGTGCCCAGCCAAAATGGGAGACACTTAGAAAAACTACAACTTCGAGCTTATTTTTCCAAAAACCAGCCTGAAACTTTCTAATCTCCTGAAAGCTCTCGGAACAGCAATCTGTGAGGATTTCACCTTATGATAAAAGTGACAGCCATTTAAAACAGTGGTAGGCTGAACATTTCTTTGGGGGGGGTTCCTCTGGGTTTCGCCTGCCATATCAGTTATTTTATACTCACAGACATTATTTAAACCGTTTTAGAAACTTCAGAGTGTTGTCTATCCAAATCTACCAATTATATGCATATCCAAGCTTCTGGGCCTGAGTAACTTTTAAACGAAAGGAAACTTCTTGGTAGGGAAAAAACTAATTTGAATAAATGTGGGTTTTGACACTTATGTAGGTATCATAAAATTACGCAATATATGTCACTACAGGTGTAAATATATTGGTCACGACAGTGTTATGTGTCACGATCATCGTATGGAGTAGACCAAAGCGCAGCGTGGTTAGAATACATTCTTCTTTATTAAATGAAGAACACGTAGAACACTTAATTAAACAAAAACAACAAAACGAATAAGACGAACGTGACCTCTATATAAACAATGTGCTAACGTGCAACATAACATAGACAATAATCCACGAAATACCCAAAGAAGATGTCTGACTAAATATGGTTCCCAATCAGAGACAACGATAAACACCTGCCTCTAATTGAGAACCAATCTAGCAACCATAGACCAACATGAACACCTAGATGAAAACAACCCCATAAATCTAGAAAAAACCCTAGACAGTACAAACACCCTAGAATGAGACAAAAACACACATATCACCCATGTCACACCCTGACCTAACTAAATAATAAAGAAAACAAAGAATACTAAGGTCAGGGCTTGACAGTACCCCCCCACAAAGGTGTGGACTCCGGCCGCAAAAAATAATTTAAAGGGGAGGGTCTGGTTGGGCCTCTTTCACGGCGGCAGCTCGGGTGCTGGACGTAGACCCCACTCCACCATAGTCTTAGTCCGCTTTTGTGGCTTCCTAGGAACGGCGACCCTCGCCGCCAACCTAGGACTGGCAACCCTACTAAAGGACCCCACTGGACTAAAGGGCAGCTCCGGACTGAGGGGCAGCTCCGGTCTGAGGGGCAGCTCTGGACTGAGGGTCAGCTCTGGACTGAGGGGCAGCTCAGGTCTGAAGGGTAGCTCAGGATTGAGGGGTAGCTCAGGACTGAGGGGTAGCTCAGGACTGAAGGGCAGGTCCTGGCTGACTGACGGCTCTGGCAGCTCCTGGCTGACTGACGGCTCAGGACAGACTGGCGACTCTGATGGCTCAGGACAGACTGCCGGCTCTGACGGCTCAGGAGAGAGTGGCGGCTCTGACGGCTCAGGACAGACTGGCGGCTCTAGCAGCTCAGGACAGACGGGAGACTCTGGCGGCTCAGGATAGACGGGAGACTCTAGAAGCTTAGGACAGAGGAGGTGCACTGTAGGCCTAATGCGTGGTGCCGGCACTGGTGGTACTGGGCCGAGGACACACACCTCAGGGCGAGTGCGGGGAGGAGGAACAGGGAGAACTGGGCTCTGGCGATGCACAGGGCTGGTGCGTGGAGATGGCACCGGATAGACCGGAACGAGAAGGCGCACTGGAGATCTGGAGCACCGAGCATGCCCAACTGTTGAATGCTCCCTGTAGCCAGGCCAGTGCGGCGAGGTGGAATAGCCCGCACTGGGCTGTGCAGGCGAACCGGGGGCACCATGCGTAAGGCTGGTGCCATGTATGCCGGCCCGAGGATATGCACTGGAGACCAGATGCGTAGAGCCGGCTTCATGGCACCTGGCTCGATGCCCACTCGAGCCTGGCTGATACGAGGAGCTGGAATGTTGCTCACCAGGCTATGCACACGCACCGGGGACACCGTGCGCTCCACCGCATAACACGGTGCCTGCCCGGGACAACGCCCCCGCTCTCCACGGTAAGCACGGGAAGCTGGCGTAGGTCTCCTACCTGACTTCGCCACACTCCCCATGTGCCCTCCCCCAAGAAATCTTTGGGGCTGCCACTCGGGCTTCAAGCCGCGCCGACGTGCTGCCTCCTCATACCGTCGCATCTCTGCTTTCAATATTCCCCTGGCTGTGCCCAGGTTCCTTTGCCGTCCAGAATCTCCTCCCAAGTCCAGAAGTCCTTTGATTCCTGCTGCTGCTGCTTGGTCCATTGTTGGTGGGTTATTCTGTCACGATCATCTTATTAGTTTTGTTGTTTTTGTTTGTGTTCTTCATGTTCTTCATTTAATAAAGAAGAATGTATTCTAACCACGCTGCGTTTTGGTGTACTCCATACGACGATCGTGACAGTTATGACCATAGTAGGACAGGTTATGACAAGCTATGTCAGCTGTTATGAAATATGACATGGTTATGATTGTGTCATAACGTTTTGTGACTCCAGGTCTCAAGTAACGTGTTACCCAATTATCTGTAAGGTCCTTCAGTCGGGCCGTAAATTTCAAGCACAGATTCATTGATAAAGACAAGGGAGGTTTCCAATGCCTCACAAAGAATGGCACCTATTGGTAGATGGGTGAGCAGATGCTGAAAATCCCTTTGAGCATGGTGAAGTTATTAATAATTATACTTTGGATGGTGTATCAATACACCCAGTCTGTCACACCCTGACAATAGTTTACTTTGTATGTTTCTATGTTTGGTTGGTCAGGGTGTGATCTGAGTGGGCATTCTATGTTTGATGTCTTGTTTGTCTATTTCTATGTCTGGCCTGATATAGTTCTCAATCAGAGGCAGGTGTTAGTCATTGTCTCTGATTGGGAACCATATTTAGGTAGCCTGGGTTTCACTGTGTGTTTGTGGGTGATTGTTCCTGTCTCTGTGTTTTGCACCAGATAGGGCTGTTTTTGGTTTTCGCACGTTTGTTATTTTGTTAGTTTATCGTGTATAGTTTCTTTATTAAACAAAATGAATAACAACCACGCTGCATTTTGGTCGGCTCCTCCTTCCCACAACGAAAGCCGTGACACAGTCACTACAAGGTATAGGCAATCTTAACTCAGTTGATGCAGAGGAAGGAAAAACTGAGGAAGGCTCTACATTTGACTTACTCCAAAATACAAGAGTGAACAGAAGGAAGCCTGTACTGTAGGGCTGGACAATATATTGAATTCATTATGGCTGGGTGATATATTAAATTAATTAGGTTATTTGAATGTAAGTTTTTGCTTGATATTCCAAATGCCTGTATCCCACGAATCAAGTTTTATTAAAATAAAAATGTTTTTGAGAGTTTATGTTCGCTTGTTTTCATCTACTTCACTCCTGCTGTGATTGTGCACCTTCCCATTTACACAAACACACACACACCGAGCAACAAAGATGAAACATCTTTTCTTGATCTCTGAAACAAGCAGTTTAAACTCGTTATTTGCATTTGAGGTTTGGTCCAACAGAATCGCTCATATGGACATCGGAACACATGGAGACATTATCTGTATTACAGATTCTATTTTTATGTTTCAACTCCTGAGAGTAGACTTTACTAAAATGTGAGTATCAATGTTAATTGTTTCTGGAAAATGAATGCAGCATTTTAGCCACAGACTGTTATACCAGCTGTCTAGTCTGTGTTTAATAAATGTGCTTTGAGCATAAAAAACTAGTATATAAGGAATTGGCAACTTGGTAGGGAACTTGATTTCAACATCTGAACAAAGTGGAAATTCAAACAGTTGGACGGACAGAAGGGTGTGTTCTACCTTGTTAGTTACTGAATGGATAGATCTAAGTTGGCTAGACTTTAAATATTAAGATTAGCTAGCTGCTCACTAGCATGTGGGCTTCTGCCCGAGAGAATGTTTATGAGACCTGTGGTAATTGTGTATAATGCCTGCTACATCAAGTTGGTCATTATAAGTGAATGTGCATTACATGTGGTTCTGTTTAAATTGGTAAACAAAAGGGCATTATCATAGACAGACGTGAAAGCCCGTTCAGTGATTATTGCAAAAAAGCAGGTTAAACTATTTTGATAAAATAGATAAATTATTAGTTGTATTATTGTTATGGAAGGCTTATATTAATCTAGGTATAATTTCACAAACCCTATATTAATTACTTTATTGTTGACTGTTTGAAATGCAGTGCATATTACCTTGAATTGTACAACAAAGTTTATTTAGAAAAAATATATTTTTTATTTTATTTATTTTTTATCAAGATATGAATTGACCATAATAAAAATTCAAATGTTAATACTGCCCAGCCCTACTGTACAGAATAAAATAAAATAAAAATGTGCATCCTATTTGCAATAAGGCACTAAAGTAATACTGCAAAAAAATGTGGCAAAGAAATTTACTTTTTGTCCAGAGTAAAAATATTGTGTTTGGGGCAAATCCAACACAACACATCACATCAGTGAGTATCACTCTTCATTTGAGGACAGACGCTGGGAGACAGGAAGCATTTTCAGGGAGTGAATATTTAATAAATTACTGACATGAAAACCAAACAAGGACAGCGTCTGGACAAGGTGAACAAAATTACATTAATGCAGACACTTGGAAGAAATGGATGAAGGCACATTTATAGGGCAATCAATAAAGTAATAGAGTCCAGGTGAGCCCCATGAAGCACTGATGCGCGTAATGATGGTGGCAGGTGTGCGTAATGATGGTGGCAGGTGTGCATAATGATGCCCTGGCGCCCTCAAGTGTCAGAGAGGGGGCGCGGGAGCAGGCATCACAGTGCCACCCCCCTGGGGCCCCGCCCGGCATCCCACCTGGGTGAGCCCGACAGGCCAGCTGAGGCGTGGGATTCCGACGGGCTGGCTGAGGTGTGACATGGCATTGGAGCCCAAAGGACCGGCTGAGGCGTGATTTGGGATAACTTCAGGCAAGAAAAACTTTCATATTTTCAGGCATTGTGGTGGCTGCATCATGTTATGGGTATGCTTGTCATCGGCAAGGAAGATTTTTTAGGATACAAAGAAAGAAATTTACCTAAAGCACAGGCAAAGTTCTAGAGGGAAACCTGGTTCATTCTGCTTTTCAACAGACACAAATCTACCTTTCAGCCGGACAATACCCTAAAACGATAGGCCAAATAATATGCACTGGGGTTACTTACCAAGATGACATTGAATGTTCCTGGATGGCCTAGTTACAGTTTGACTTAACTATGCTTGAATCTATGGCAATACTTGAACATTTCTGTCTAGCAATGATCAACAACCAACTTAATTAACAGAGCTTGACGTTTTTTTTTAAAGATGTGTAACTATTTGTATGAACATGACAATATTCAACTACACTGAACAAGTTCGACAGACATGTGACTAACATAAATTAAATAATAAGTCCCTGAACAAAGGGGGTTCAAAATCACAAGTCACAGTCAGTATCTGGTGTGGCAAACAGCTGCATCTCCTCCTCATGGACTGCACCAGATTTGCCAGTACTTGCTTTGAGATGTTACCTCACTCTTCCACCAAGGCACCTGTAAGTTCAAAGACATTTCTGGGGGGAATGGACCGAGCCCTCACCCTCCGATACAACAGATCCCAGATGTGCTCAATAGGATTGAGCCATGGCATTACACTGACATTCCTGTCTTGCAGGACATCACGCACAGAACGAGCAGTATGGTTGGTGGCATTGTCATGCTGGAGGGTCATTTCAGGATGAGCCTACAGGAAGGGTACCGCATAAGGGAGAAGGATGTGTTCCCTGTAATGTACAGCGTTGAGATTGCCTAACAATGACAAGTTCAGTCTGATGATGCTATGACACACCGCCCCATACCATGATAGACCCTCCACCTCCAAATAGATCCCGCTCCAGAGAACAGGCCTCTGTAACGCTTATTCCTTCGATGATAAACCAGAATCCGACCATCACCCCTGGTGAGACAAAACCGTGACATGTCAGTAAAGAGCACTTTTTGCCAATCCTGTCTGGTCCAGCGATGGTAGGTTTGTGCCCGTAGGTGACGTAGTCGCCGGTGATGTCTGGTGAGGACTTGCCTTACAACATACCTACAAGACCTCAGTCCAGCCTTTCTCAGCCTATTTCTGACAGTCTGAGCACTGATGGAGGGAATTTGCAGGCAGTTGTTGTTGCCATCCTGCCATCCTGTACCTGTCCCGCAGGTGTGATGTTCGGATGTACCGATCCTGTGCAGGTGTTGTTACACATGGTCTACAACTGCGAGGACGATCAGCTGTTCTGTCTCCCTGTGTCGCTGTCTTAGGCATCTTACACTACGGACATTATAATTTATTGCCCTGGCCACATCTGCAGTCCTCAAGCCTCCTTGCAGCATGCTTAAGGCACATTCACACAGATGAGCAGGGACCCTGGGCATATTTATTTTGGTGTTTTTCAGAGTCAGTAGAAAGGCCTCTTTAGTGTCCTAAGTTTTTATAACTTTGACCTTAATTGCCTACTGTCTGTAAGCTGTTAGTGTCTTAACGACCGTTCCACTGGTGCTTGTTCATAAATTGTTTATGGTTAATTGAACAAGCATGGGAAACAGTATTTAAACCCTTTCAAATTAAGATCTGTGAAGTTATTTAGGTATTTCCGAATTAGCTTTGAAAGACAAGGTCCTGAAAAAGGGACGTGTCTTTTTTTGCTTCTTACAGTAAGTCGTTTTTTGGGGTATCTGTACTTTGCTATTCATATTTTTGACAACTTTTACTTTTTCTCCACTAAAGAGAATAATGTACTATTTACTCCTTACATTTTCCCTGACACCCAAAAGTACTTCTTACATTTGAAATGCTTAGCAGGACATGAATATTATCTAATTCACACACTTATCAATAGAACGTCCCTGGTCATCCCTCCTGCCTCTGATCTGGCAGACTCACTAAACACAAATGCTTTGTTTGTAAATTATGTCTGAGTGTTGAACTGTGCCCCTGGCTATCTGTAAATAAAATTTAAATAAATTGTGTCATCTGGTTTGCTATATAAGAAGAAATGGTTAATGATTTATACTTTTTCTTTTTATTCTGAAGCACACTTCAAATCAAATACTTTTAGAATTGAAATCAAGTATTTTACTGGGTGATTTTCACTTTTACTTAAGATTTTTTCCTATAAGGTATCTTTACTTTTAGTATGAAAATTGGGTACTTTTTCCACTGCTGTATTTGACATACCTGAGTACAGTCGTGGCCAAAATATTTAGGGATGACACAAATATTCATTTTCACAAAGTCTGCTGTGTCACGAATATCACCGAAGGTGGCTCCCCTTCCCGTTCGGGTGGCGCTCGGCGGTCGTAGTCGCCAGTCTACTAGCTGCCACAGATCCCTTTTTCACTTTTCGTTTGGTTTTGTCTATTGTTTGCACCTGCTCCTTGTTGGGGTTTTTGGGTTGGGGTTATTTAGGTTTCATTAGCCCGCTTGTGTTTGTGCGGGCTTGTTGCTGTTTATGTAAGAGGTGTATTTGATTATTGCCTGGTTTTCGCTGTCCAGTATATACCAGTGGTATATACCGGTGTTCCTGTTTTTGGGCATTAAAGCGTTTTTCCGTTGAATCTTCTGCTCTCTGCGTCTGACTCCACACCTATCATTCTTCGAGCGTTATATGCTGCCTCAGTTTGTTTGATGGCAATTTGCATATACTTCAGAGTGTTATGAAGAGTGATCAGATGAATTGCAATTAATTGCAAAGTCCCTCTTTGCTATGCAAATGAACTGAATCCCCCCCAAAAAACATTTCCACTGAATTTCAGCCCTGCCACAACAGGACCAGCTGACGTCATGTCAGGGATTCTCTCATTAACACAGGTGTGAGTGTTGATGAGGACAAGTCTGGAGATCACTCTGTCATGCTGATTGAGTTCGAATAACAGACTGAAAGCTTCAAAAGGAGTGTGGTGCTTGGAATCATAGTTCTTCCTCTGTCAATCATGGTTACCTACAAGGAAACATGTGCCATCACAATGCTTTGCACACAAATGGCTTCACAGGCAAGGATATTGCTGCCAGTAAGATTGCACCTAAATGAACCATATATCTGATCATCAAGAACTTCAAAGAGAGCGGTTCAATTGTTGTGAAGAAGGCTTCAGGGTGCCCAGGAAAGTCCAGCAAGTGCCAAGACCGTCTCCTAAAATTGATTCAGCTGCAGGTTCGGGGCACCACCAGTACAGAGCTTGCTCAGGAATGGCAGCAGGCAGGTGTGAGTGCATCTGCACTCACAGTGAGGTGAAAACTTTTGGAGGATGGCCTTCTCTCCAGGACAAACATCAGGGACAGACCGATATTCTGCAAAAGGTACAGGGATTGGACTGCCGAGGACTGGGTTAAAGTCATTTTTTCTGATGAATTCCCTTTTATTATTGTTTGGGGCATCTGGAAAAAAGATTGTCCGGAGAAGACAAGGTGAGCTCTACCATCAGTACTGTGTCATGCCAATAGTAAAGCATCCTGAGACCATTCATGTGTGGGGTTGCTTCTCAGCCAAGGGAGTGGGCTCACTCAAAATTTGCCTAAGAACACAGCCATGAATAAAGAATGGTACCAACCCATCCTCTGAGACCAACTTCTCCCAACCATCCAAGAACAGTTTGGTGATGAACAATGCCTTTTCCAGCCTGATGGAGCACCTTGCCATAAGGCAAAAGGGATAACTTAGAGGCTCGGGGAACAAAACATCAATATTTTGGTTCCATGGCCAGGAAACTCCCCAGACCTTAATCCCATGGATGTGCCCAGAAGTTAATTGACAGCATGCCAGGGCAGATTGTAGAGGTCTTGAAAAAGAAGTGTCAACACTGCAAAAAAGGGTCAACTCTTTGCATTAACTTTATTTAATTGTCAGTAAAAGCCTTCGACACGTATGAAATGCTTGAATTTATACTTCAGTATTCCATAGTAACATCTGACAAAAATATCTATCGACACTGAAAGAGGAAACTTTGTGTAAATTAATATTTGTGTCATTCTCAAAACTTTTGGCCAAGACTGAACATTGCGTATGTTTATTTATACAGTAATTACTATTCAACATGTCTTTCTCTGGGATCTGAACTCACATCCTCTTGGTTCGCAGCATTCCGATCTTCCTGCTATGCCACCATATATGTTTAAAAGTAGCTGATTTCACCTGTATTCCTACACTTTGGACTTCAAAGTAAATCTCACCTTTTGTTAAAAATACAATCAAGATAAGTGATTATAATCATCATTGTTATTCAGGAGTAACATTACAACTGTCACGCCCTGGTCGAAGTATATTGTGTTTGTCTGCATTTATTTGGTCAGGCCAGGGTGTGACATGGGTTTTTTGTGGTGTGTTTTGTCTTGGGGGTGTCTAGCATAGTCTATGGCTGCCTGAGGCGGTTCATAGTCAGGTGATTATTGTATAATAATCATAGTCAGGTGATTATTGTTGTCTCTGATTGGGAACCATATTTAGGCAGCCATATTCTTTGAGTATTTCGTAGGTGATTGTTCCCGTCTCAGTGTTTGTTGTCACCAGATAGGCTATATAGGTTTTCACATTCCGTTTGTTGTTTTTGTATTATTCGTTTTTCATCGTAATTAAACATGTCTCAAAGATACCACGCTGCATTTTTGTCCGCTTCTCTTCCACCAGACGAAAGCCGTTACAACAACAGAATAATATTCCCCACCAAGATTGAACAACTATACAGAAAATCCTTTAAACAGATGGAATTGCACATTTGTGAAGTGTTTCAAAAACACGTGTTCACATGTGAAATGTCAGATTTGAGGTGTTCCAAAAACTGGTTTTCACATGATTTCAAAGGTGCAATTTCACGTTACATAATGTGATTTTCCACATGTGAAAATCATGTGGTTCAACACGTGATAACATAACACTACACTTTTAAATCAAATCAAATTTATTTGTCACATACACATGGTTAGCAGATGTTAATGAGAGTGTAGCGAAATGCTTGTGCTTATAGTTCCGACAATGCAGTAATAACCAACGAGTAATCTAACCTAACAATTCCAAAACTACTACCTTATACACACAAGTGAAAAGGGATAAAGAATATGTACATAAAGATACATGAATGAGTGATGGTACAGAACGGCATAGGCAAGATGCAGTAGATGGTATTGAGTACAGTATATACATATGAGATGAGCAATGTAGGGTATGTAAACAAAGTGGCATAGTTCAAAGTGGCTAGTGATACATGTATTACATAAAGATGCAATAGATGATATAGGTTACAGTATATACATATACATAAGAGATGAGTAATGTAGGGTTAGTAAACATTATATGAAGTAGCATTGTTTAAAGTGGCTAGTGATATATTTTACATCAATTTCCATCAATTCCCATTATTAAAGTGGCTGGAGTTGAGTCAGTGTGTTGGCAGCAGCCACTCAATGTTAGTGGTGGCTATTTAACAGTCTGATGGCCTTTTACATTTACATTACATTTACATTTAAGTCATTTGGCAGACGCTCTTATCCAGAGCGACTTACAAATTGAGATAGAAGCTGTTTTTCAGTCTCTCGGGCCCTGCTTTGATGCACCTGTACTGACCTCGCCTTCTGGATGATAGCGGGGTGAACAGGCAGTGGCTTGGGTGGCTGTTTCCTTGATGATCTTTATTGTCTTACAGTGACATCGGGTGGTGTAGCTGTCCTGGAGGGCAGGTAGTTTGCCCCCGGTGATGCGTTGTGCAGACCTCACTACACTCTGGAGAGCCTTACGGTTGTGGGCGGAGCAGTTGCCGTACCAGGCGGTGATACAGCCCGACAGGATGCTCTCGATTGTGTATCGGTAGAAGTTTGTGAGTGCTTTTGGTGACAAGCCTTATTTCTTCAGCCTCCTGAGGTTGAAGAGGCGCTGCTGTACCTTCTTCACGACGCTGTCTGTGTGGGTGGACCAATTCAGTTTGTCCGTGATGTGTACGCCGAGGAACTTAAAATGTACTACCCTCTCCACTACTGTCCCATCGATGTGGATACGGGGGTGCTCCCTCTGCTGTTTCCTGAAGTCCACAATCATCTCCTTTGTTTTGCTCAAATTGAATGTGAGGTTATTTTTCTGACACCACACTCCGAGGGCCCTCACCTCCTCCCTGTAGGCCGTCTCGTCGTTGTTGGTAATCAAGCATACCACTGTGGTGTCGTCCGCAAACTTGATGATTGAGTTGGAGGCGTGCATGGCCACGCAATCATGAGTGAACAGGGAGTACAGGAGAGGTCTCAGAACGCACCCTTGTGGGGCCCCATTGCTGAGGATCAGCGGGGTGGAGATGTTGTTACCTACCCTCACCACCTGAGAACGGCCCGTCAGGAAGACCAGTACCCAGTTGCACAGGGCGGGGTCGAGACCCAGGGTCTCGAGCTTGATGACGAGTTTGGAGGTTACTATGGTGTTAAATGCTGAGCTATAGTCAATGAACAGCATTCTCACATAGGTATTCCTCTGTCAGCCATTGCTGTTAATTTTGTGGTAATTGTTAGTCATTATACGGTACATTTCTAAAGTAATAGGATACTGTATTAGAGTTTTGCTGTATATTTACGGTCAATCGCAATGCACTTGAGTACTTTTTGAACCCGTCCTTCAAATTAACTTAACATGCTTCACTCAAAATTACATTAAACTTGTAGGATACTTTAGGTGTGTTTATGGCACAAACTGTAAAAAAGGAATCCTGTAATAAAAAGTAAGCTTCCGGCTACGGAGTTGTGGTGAAAACAGTGGAAACAACTATTATTGTGTTTCTACACCTGAACTGTATTTTGTCAGTAAATATACCACACAAACTGTATTCAGGAACTACACAGAAATTCTAATTTTAATTCAATTCTTTTCAAAACTGGAAAATTAAGAATTGGAAGAAACAAATGGAATTAACCTCAACATTGGGTACCCCACCTGCGATTTGAACTCACAACCTCTTTGATCAAATCAAATCACATTTTATTTGTCACTTTGCCAAATACAAAAAGTGTAGACTTTACCGTGAAATGCTTACTTTATAAATCCTTTCCCAATAATGCAGTTAAAAAGTAAGAACATTTCCAAATTGATTATAAGAAAATAGATGACAGGAACCTGATTTGCCTGCTTTGCCACTAGGTCTGTGGCCATGAGAGAGATACACCTAAAGATGTATTGGCAAGAATACATTTCTGCACTTTCAAGTCAATAGTTGTACGATCATCTGACAACACCAACTAAAAAGTAGCAGTGATCAGGGACACTTGACATTAAGGCCTAGATTCAATCAGGTCAACCACAAACACGTGGTACATGACACCTGCATAGCTAGTGTTTTGGCGGAGTCAGAGGTGTAACTTGTTAGAGCTGTCAAGTCAGTGAGAGGCTGCTCATGTGGTGATTGCCACTAAGCCATACCAGTCCTAATCGCGTTACAACTTCAGAACGAGAAAGTGGAGACTATATAAAAATGACATTAAATTGAAAATCATCAAAGAAAATAATGAGGATTTATATCAGCCTCATCAAGGTGTACAAAACACATCACATTTCAGTGTTCCAACTTGTTAACAAGGTTGCATGAGATTTCTCTTAATGCAGCTCTGTCCATTCAATGGCAATTTTTGCTTCAGGTATAATGCCAGGAAACACTTGTGGATTTGACAGCTCTAACGCAGTTCCAACAACAACACCGAAACAACTGCTATAAGGGTGGCAGCTAGCGCGGATTTGATAGAATCTAGCCCTAACTATGTAAAATGCTCTTAGGATTTGAAATTGCAACCTTTTGGTCTGGACTGCATTAATGTCTCAGGAGTGCCACAAGGTGGTATTTGTTAGCAAGAACATACAGTACCAGTCAAAAAATGGACACGCCTACTCATTCAAGGGTTTTTCTTAATTTTTTACTATTTTCTACATTGTAGAGTAATATTGAAGATATCAAAACTATGAAATAACAAATATGGAATCATGTAGTATCTAAATATATTTTAAATTTCAGATTCTTCAAAGTAGCCACCCTTTGCATTGATGACAGCTTTGCACACTCTTGGCATTGTCTCAATCAGCTTCATGAGGTAGTCACCTGGAATGCATTTCCATTAACAGGTGTGCTTTGTTAAAAGTTAATTTGTGGAAATTCTTTCCTTAATGTGTTTGAGCAAATCACTTGTGTTGTGACATGGTAGGGGTGGTATACAGAAGATAGCCTTATTTGGTAAAATACCAAGTCCATGTTATGGCAAGAAAAGCTCAAAAAAGCAAAGAGAAAAGTCAATCAATACTGTAGGACATGAAGGTCAGTCATTCCGGAAATGTTTCTTCAAGTGCAGTTGTAAAAACCATCAAGTACTATGATGATATTGGCTCTCATGAGGACCGCCACAGGAAAGGAAGATCCAGAGTTATCTCTGCTGCAGAGGATACGTTCATTAGAGTTACCAGCCTCAGAAATTACAGCCCAAATAAATGCTTCACAGAGTTCAAGTATTAGACACATCTCGACATCAACTGTTCAGAGGAGACTGAGTGAATCAGGCCTTCATGGTCGAATTTCTGCAAGGAAACCACTACTAAAGGACCCCAATAATAAGAATAGACTTTCTTGGGCTAAGAAACACGAGCAATGGACATGAGAGTGGTGGAAGCTGTCCTTTGGTCTGATGAGTCCAAATGTAAGATTTTTGGTTCCAAATGCCATGTCTTTGTGAGATGCAGAGTAGGTGAACAGATGATCTCTGCACGTGTGGTTTCCACCGTAAAGCACGGAGGTGTGATGGTGTTTTGCTGGTGGCACTGTCAGTGATTTATTTAGAATTCAAGGCACACTTAACCAACATGGCTACCACAGCATTCTGCAGCTATACGCCATCCATCTGGATTGCGCTTAGTTGGACTATCATTTGTTTTTCAACAGAACAGTGATTCAACACACCTCTAGGCTGTGTAAGGGCAATTTTACCAAGACGGAGAGTGGAATGCTGTATCAGATAACCTGGACTCCACAGTCACCTGACTTCAACCCAATTGAGATGCTTTGGGATGAGTTGGACCACAGAGTGAACAACGCTCCCACACGTTCTCACCATTTGTGGGAACTCCTTCAAGATTGTTGGAAAATTATTCCTCATGAAGCTGGTTGACAGATTGCCAAGAGTGTGCAAAGCTGTCATCAAGGCAAAGTGTGGGTACTTTGATGATTCTAAAATATATTTGTATTTGTTTAACACTTTTTTAGTTCCTACATGATTCCATGTGTAATCTCATAGTTTTGATGTCTTCACTATTATTCTACAAAGTCGATAATAGTAAAAAAATAAAGGAAACCCTTGAATGAGTAGGTGTGTCCATAATTTTGACTGGTACTGTATATCCACACTCTCTCAAAAATTAGAGTACTGTTATAATACAGTGTTGTACCCTGGTGTACAAAAAGGTCAAAGGTACACATAAGGTACTTTCAGAGGTACACATAGCTAACATATGGAATTGTTTACGATGGTCATACCAAGGATAATTTAGCTATTTGATTATGAATTGTGCTTAATGTTTTGCACACTCAATGTATACTTTCATTCATTTTCTTTAACTGGGTGCGGGCTACCTTCAGACTAGTCTTGTGAAGCTTGTGGGCATCCTAGAGGTGTACATGTTCATCAGAGTCTCATCATTCCATGGAGTGGTAATATTAGTTTGTAGGCTAAACTATTCGGACAGTACAGATGTTTTTGTAAAAAGACTGGTTTTCGTGACACCTCATGTTCTGACAACACCACAATAGCTTGGCCACTTTCCACTCCAGATGCGAATGGCCGCCATTGTTAGATGTGGTGGATTGAGACGCAGCCCATGCAAAAATTCAGATATCCCTAGCTTAATAAACAGACAGATTTTGATGGGGATTTCTTTATTAGACTAATTAGAGGGTACGTGAACATCGGCTCTGGGGGTTTACACCTACATTTAGATGTAAAAATCCATTAGCTAGTTGTAAATTTACCATATTTTCACCGCAACTAGACAAAACCTCCAGGGGTCCATGAAACAACTTTCTAAAAACAGCCTTGGGGACATCAATGTAACAAACCTGGAACTGAACAATACGTGCAGCGGACCATGACTGTTCAAATTTAATGAATGCAAATTATGCCTTTCAAAGTAAAATATTCTAAATTATATTTGACACCTGGGTTTTTACATGTGCTCAAATGTTATCATGGTATTACATGTTAACATTTTATAAGACCATGTTGTCACATTTATCTCACATGGGATCATGTTTTCACATGTTGAAATGCAGCTTCCCCATTCCAGATGTATTTCACTGTGATGGCACACTGTGGTTTTTCCACCGATAGATATCTGGGAGTTATTCAAAGTTGGGTTTGTTTTCAAATTCTTTGTGGATCTCTCCCTCTCTCTCTCTCTCTCTCTCTCTCTCTCTCTGTTTCACTCTCTCTCTCTGCGTCTCTTTCTCTACAGTATGTTTGAATTCAATTTCAATTTAAGGGCTTTATTGGCAGGGGAAATGTAAGTTTACATTTTCAAAACAAGTGCAATAGATAATAAACACAAGTGAAATAAACAAGAAAAAATGTACAGTAAACATTACACTTACAAAAGTTCCAAAAGAATAAAGACATTTCAAATGTCATATTTTGCATATATATATATATACAGTGGTGTAACGATGTGCAAATAGTTAGTACAAAAGGGAAAATAAATAAACATAAATATAGATTGTATTTACAATGGTGTTTGTTCTTCACTGGTTGCCCTTTCCTGTGGCAACAGGTCACCAATCGTGCTGCTGTGATTGCACACTGTGGTATTTCACCCAATAGATAAGGGACTTTATCAAGATTTGATTTGTTTTCTTTGTTCTTTGTGGGTCTGTGTAATCTGAGGGAAGTATGTTTCTCTAATATGGTCATACATTTGGCAGAAGGATAGGAAGTGCAGCTCAGTTTCCACCTCATTTTGTGGGCAGCCGGTCTACCTTCAGCGGCATTTCTCAATTGCAAGGCTAGGCTCACCGAGTCTCTACATAGTCAAAGCTTTCCTTAATTGAGTCAGTCACAGTGGTCAGGTATTCTGCCACAGTGTACGCTCTGTTTAGGGCCAAACAGCATTCTAGTTTTCTCAGTTTTTTCTGCAAATTATATTCATTGTGTCAAGTAATAGTATTTTTGTTTTCTCATGATTTGGTTGAGTCTAATTGTGTTGCTGTCCTGGGGCTCTGTGGGGTCTATTTGTGTTTGTGAACAGAGCCCCAGGATCAGCTTGCTTAGGGGCTCTTCTCCAGATTTATTGTTCAGTAGGTGATGACTTTGTTATAGAAGGTTTGGGAATTGCTTCATTTTAGGTTGTTGTAGAATTTGACAAATAGCGGGTATCGGCCTAATTTTGCTCTGTGTACATTATTTGGTGTTTTACATTGTACACAGAGGATATTTTTGTAGAATTCTGCATGTAGTCTCTCAATTTGGTGTTTGTACCATTGTGTGCATTCTTGGTTGGTGAGCGGACCCCAAACCTCAAACCCATAACGGGTAATGGGTTCCATAACTGATTCAACTATTTTTAGCCAGATCCTAATTGGTATGTCAAATTTAATTTTCCTGTTGATGGCATAGAAGGCCCTTCTTGCCTTGTCT
Organism: Oncorhynchus masou masou; assembly: GCF_036934945.1. Taxonomy (NCBI): domain Eukaryota; kingdom Metazoa; phylum Chordata; class Actinopteri; order Salmoniformes; family Salmonidae; genus Oncorhynchus; species Oncorhynchus masou. The sequence continues at coordinate 33,538,841 of NC_088239.1, forward strand.
CTCAGATCATTCACAGCTTTGTGGAAGTTACCTGGGGCACTGATTGTTAAGCCGAAATATGCATGTTTTTTGTGTGCTCACGGGCAACGGTGTCTGGATGGAATTTGTATTTGTGGTCCTGAGAACTGGACCTTTTTTGTACCGTTATTTTTGTCTTACTGAGATTTACTGTAAGGGCCCAGGTCTCACAGAATCTGTGCAGAAGATCTAGGTGATGCTGTAGGCCCTCCTTGGTTGGGGACAGAAGAACCAGATAATCAGAAAACAGTAGGCATTTGACTTCAGATTCTAGTAGGGTGAGGCCGGATGCTGCATACTGCCCTCGACAATCCGTTGATACATGTTGAAGAGGGTGGGGCTTAAGCTGCATCCCTGTCTTGTCCCCCGGCCCTGTGGAAAGAAATGTGTGTGTTTATTGCCAATTTTAACCGCACACTTGTTGTTTATGTACATGGATTTTATTTTTCGGATGTTTTTCCCCAACACCAATTTCCAACATTTTTATAGCAGGCCCTCGTGCCAAATTGAGTCGAAAGCTATTTTTAAATCAACACATTTTGAGAAGACTTTGCCTTTATTTTGGTTTGTTTGTTTGTTAATTAAGGTGTGCAGGGTGAATACGTGGTCCGTTGCATGGTAATTTGGTAAAATCTCTCTCTCAGATAGACATTGACTAATCATGTTTTGACACCAATACAACAGTACATAACAATTTATTAAATGTACTAGAGAAAAGACTTTCAGTGCTGCTGAATATCTTCGACCCCTGAAATCTCCAAAAGGAAATATGAGGTTGATAAATGAGTGAGAAGTCAGAGGAATCCATTGCCAGAGAGCTTCCAATCTGCACCCAGTCAAAGAGAGTGTCAGGTTTTTCACCCACTGAGAGGTTTGGACTGCCATCGAAGGAAATTGATGAGTGCCTTAGAGATTTATGATGCTTTCTCAAGCACATTAAATATTGACTTTCTAACATGCACTGAGAACCCCTTTTTAAAATCTAATCTTGCAGTAAAGTTGCAAATAAATAGTTGTCGGCAGACAGCAATACAATAGATGACATACAGTATTTAAATAGGAGAGCATGTAAAACAAGCATTCATAAATCATGAGCTTGAAGCCAATGGATGACAATCTGATTCAGATGTACGTATGTATGCACACGGCAATGTTTTACCCTCTATCTCCTAGATATTAAACCCTGACTCAGATTTCTTTCATTGATCATTATCTCTGGACTTCAATTAGATCAGACCACATGGCCACGATAATGACCACTTCACTGGACAACAGTATAAATGCTCTGCATGACGAGTTCCTTTCTATCCATAGAAACATGACACAACTTAGAGCCCTAAATAGTGACTGCAATGTAAGATGAGGGTTAATCACTAAGAGTGGGCCATAAGTATTCATTTCAGCAAGCCTCGGTCTCCTTAATAGGGGCAATTTTCTAAAATATCATCTGGTTGTGACATTCAGACAGTTTAAAAGAGGCCGCAGTGAACAACTCTATTGTCCAATGCATTCATACTAGCATTAAACATGATTTTTAGTATATTTATATCGCAATCTGATATGTAATATTCAGGGGCCGAGCCCATATATACACTACCATTCAAAAGTTTGGGATCACTTAGAAATGTCCTTTTTTTAAGGAAAAGCACATTGTTGGTGCATTAAAATAACATCAAATTGATCAGAAATACGGTGTAGACATTGTTAATGTTGTAAATGACTATTGGAGCTGGAAACTAAATGCAAAAAATTATAGAATATCTACATAGACGTACAGAAGAGCATTATCAGCAACCATCACTTCTGTGCTCCAATGGCACATTGTGTTAGCTAATTCAAGTGGATCATTTTTAAAGTCTAATTGATGATTAGAAAACCCTTTTGCAATTATCTTAGCACAGCTGAACATTGAAAATAAAACTGGCCTTCTTTGGACTTCAGGCATTTGGGAATTGCTCCCAAGGATGAACCAGACTTGTGGAGGTCTACAAATTTTTTTCTGAGATCTTGGCCGATTTCTTTTGATTTCCCCATGATATCAAGCAAAGAGGCACTGAGTTTGAAGGTAGGTCTTGAAATACATTCACAGGTACACCTCTAATCAGAAGCTTCTAAAGCAGAGTTTTCTGGAATTTTCCAAGCTGTTTAAAGGCACAGTCAACTTACTGCATGTAAACTTCTGACCCATTGACATTGTGGTACAGTGAATTATAAGTGAAATATTCTGTCTGTAAACATCGGTTGAAAAAAATGACTTTTGTCATACACAAAGTAAATGTCCTAACTGTCTTGCCAAGACAAGTTTTCATGACTCCAACCTAAGTGTATATAAACCTCCGACCTCAACTGTACATGTTCTGTAGTTATTACCACACATGGACCCCCACATTGCAGCCTGTACATTGAATATATTACTGATCATGTACTCTTCCTTGGCAAATAAAGGTGTGGTTCAGGTATGAATCTCTGTGAGACATTATTTTTCAGGCAAATCCAATACCAGGTGTGTCAAACTCCATTCTTTGAATGATGCTGTGTCTGCATGTATGTATTACAATTATACACTTCAACAGCGTTTACCACTCCTGCTCCTGGGACATCAATGATTACACATTGTATCTATGCATTAGAGAAGAAACATGATTTAAGTAAAGGCTGATCTGTAATTCATATATACAGAAAAAATCCATGCATATCTAACTCCCTTCATAATATTTCAATGAGATACTTAATTTCAACCAGTGGAGAATGTGAAAAGTTTTATTGAAAGAAGTTCATTATTCTGGTGTTATAAATACATAATACATGCATTATAATTATGATAATTGTAATATTATATTATCAATACAAGTTCCATTTGCATATGGTGTGCATTATAAAACGAGGAAGTAAGATGAGGTGGGGAGAAAGGTGTAGAAGACAGAAAGGGAAAGAGGTAAGAACAGAGGCAGACAGCATATGATTAATGAATTACAGTGCTACCCTAATATTCTCTCAGTTCATCCCAATTACAGTGTCTCTATCGGTGTCTCCTAACCAGCCTTGGGCCCCAGTTGGCCCGAAAGTTGGCAATGACGGGACTGGCTTCCTCTCTCACATCAAAACATACTTGCAGACGAGAGACAGATACATAAAGAGAGAGCATGATTTAGCCTTGTTTTTTATTCTAACATCATCAATCATCATAATCATCAGGAGGCGAAATGCAAAACTGACCTTGGATCCTTAACTCTGGGACTGCAACATCTCAATCTGTATTTCAATCTAAAGCATCTCTTTAATAATACTTCCTGTTGACCTAACCAAATGACCTCTCACCTATGATCATGCTTTGCCCTCTGTGTCAGCCAGGTGAGATGCTGGAGGGGTTCACAAAAACAGCTGATATAACCTAGAGGATTTAGGGAGAAGGGGAAGAGGGATGAAGTGAAGAAGATAGACTGTTTTTGCGTGTGTGTGTGATCTCACCTGGTGTCCACACTAAGTGGCTACAGAGTACTTTATGCTGAAAAACAGACACATGAGGACAAACATTTTGAAGATAATGTCATTTTTACACTGTCATGAAATATGATTATATATCGACTATGAAACAAATATGACATGGCCTGCTTATGAGTTACTATGAAAGAAAGTTAGATTAATTCAACTGACAATGGCGAAATAAGTTTGGTTAGCTTGAGAATAATAAATGCATGATTTATCATTCTACGGTATGTAATATAGTAGAATGTTATGAACCTACACTGAATCGTAGGAGCTAACTACTAGCTATGTAAAAGTTGGAGGGAAGAACGCCCAGTGCTGCTTACCTGAGATGCCATCTTCACACAATCCTTCTTCGTAGGTGTCCGCTATGACTTCCTTTTTGTCGGAAAAAAGTTGCTTTCAGAACAATAATTTTTATTGAAAATAAAAAAGTTTTGCTCTCGACAAAAAGACACAAATGTACCTCTATAGCATTTAACAATTTGCCTGTGAATAACCACACCTTCATACAAACTTGCTACTGTATGCAGAATTCCTGACCCAAAACCGAAGGAGCTGCCATATCCTACCAACATGCCCACAAGCGAACCGATCAGGTGCAGAATACTGACGCGAGGAATGAGATGGGAGTAACATCAATGTGTTACGAGTTGGGAAGGGGGGGCTAATAGCTGAACAATAGAGTATTCAACGTTTACTAAAGAATAGCCTAATAGCCTAGGTAGGTGTGACAAACTGATTTGCCCTAACAGCCAAGGGGTAGCTTGCTACTCAATGTAATAAAGTAATAACTTTTCAAATAAGTTACCATATACGTTATGTTGGCTGACAATTTGATAGCTACGCTGTCCTTACGAACCACATAGAATATCATTACAGCAGTATTTACCAGTATGTTAGCTAGCTACCTAACGTTAGTAGTTATCTTCTTAAGGGTCCGTCCCTTTTTTAATACATTTTCGCCTAAAATGACATACTCAAATCTAACTGCCTGTCGCTCCGGACCTGAAGCAAGGATGAAGTTTGTGGAAATGTGAAAAGAACGTAGGAGAATATAACACAAAAGATCTGGTAAAAGATAATACAAAGAAATATACCATAATCTTTGAAATGCAAGAGAAAGGCCATAATATATTATTGTGCAGTGAATGTGCAAAGATTTAGACTGATCCAATCAGCCATTGCATTTCTGCTCAAGATTTATCAAGACTACACAAATGTGCCTAATTTGTTTATGAATAACTTTTCATGTTCAAAATTTTGCACTGTCGTCAAACAATAGCATGGTATTATTTCGCTGTAACAGCTACTGTAAATTGGACAGTGCAGTTAGATTAACAAGAATTTAAGCTTTCTGCCAATATCAGATATGTCCATGACCTAGCATATGTTCTTGTTACTTACAACCGCATGCTAATCGCATTAGCCTATGTTAGCTCAAACATCCCGTGGATAGGACACCGATCCGGAAGAAGTCATACATCAAACTTGCCAGTATATTAGCTATAACTATACATCAAACTTGTCAGTATATTAACTACCCAATGTTTATTGACCTGATTATTCCCCCCATTGTTAGCTTAGCTAAATGTTATAGTCATTGTGCTTTCTCAATGGACATTCGGGTGCTTTCGTAAATTCGCTCTAGCTATCTACACCAATTTCAGAGCACTCTCGTCTGACTGTACCAGAGCGCAGAATAATGAATTTTTTTACAACTTTTTTAACAAATCAAAAACGGAATAATTGGGCATGCAAAATTATTGTTTATTGTTTATTATTGTTAAAAAAGTTTGAAATATCCAATAAATGTCGTTCCACTTCATGATTGTGTCCCACTTGTTGTTGATTCTTCACAAAAAAATACAGTTTTATATCTTTATGTTTGAAGCCTGAAATGTGGCAAAAGGTCGCAAAGTTCAAGGGGGCCGAATACTTTCGCATGTCACTGTATATACTGAGATCATCACTTAGATTGTACACAGGAGGACTTTATTTAACAAGTTATTTCAGAAGGTAATTGGTTGCACCAGAACTTATTTAGGGGCTTCATAGCAAAGGGGTGAATACATATGCACACACCACGTTTGTTACGGCTTTCGTTGTGGGAAGGAAGGTCGGACAAAAATGCGGAGTGTAGATTACGATTCATGTTTAATGACGAACACACCAAACACAAACACTACAAAACAATAAACGTAATGAACGTAACAAAAACCGAAACAGCCTATACTTGTGTAAACGAACACAGAACAAGGACACTAAAGACATAAGAACAATCACCCACGAAACACTAAAACAATATGGCTGCCTAAATATGGTTCCAATCAGAGACAACGATAAACACCTGCCTCTGATTGAGAACCACTTCAGACAGCCATAGACTTAACTAGAACACCCCAATAAGCTACAATCCCAATACAAACACACCACATACAAAAACCCATGCCACAACCTGGCCTGACCAAATAAATGAAGAAAAACACATTATACTTAGACCAGGGCGTGACAGAACCCCCCCCCCCCCCAAGGTGCGGACTCCCGGACGCACACCAAAAACCATAGGGGAGGGTCCGGGTGGGCGTCTGTCCATGGTGACGGCTCCGGCGCAGGACGTGGACCCCACTCTCTCAAAGTCTTAGTCCCTCCTCCTCGCGTCCTAGGATAGTCCATCCTCGCCACCGACCATGGCCTAGTAGTCCTCACCCAGAACCCCACTGGACTGAGGGGCAGCTCGGGACTGAGGGGCAGCTCGGGAGGAGGAAGGCTCTGGTAGCGCTAAACAAGCTGGAGACTCCAGCAGCGCTGTAGAGGCGGAAGGCTTTGGCAGCGCTAAACAGGCGAGGCGCACTGTAGGCCTGATGCATGGTGCTGACACTGGTGGTAATGGGCCGAGGACACGCACAGGAAGCCTGGTGCGGGGAGCTGCCACTGCAGGGCTGGTGTGTGGAGGTGGCACAGGATAGGCTAGACCGTGAAGGCGTACTGGAGATCTTGAGAGCAGGGCTGGCACAGGACATGCAAGGCTCGGGAGGTGCACAGGAGGCTTGGTGCGTGAGGCTGGCACCATCTTCACCAGCCGGCTAACACGCACCTCAGGACGAGTATGGAGCGCTGACCCAGGTGCCATCAAATCCCCGACACGCTCCGTCGGGCAAATTCCATGCTTAAAGCACCAACACAGCAACTCCCTCATTTCTCTCTCCTCCAATTTCCCCATTAACTCCTTCACAGTCTCTGCTTTGCTCACCTCCAACACCGGCTCTGGTTCTGGTCTCCTTCTTGGCTCCTCACGATAAACAGGGAGAGTTGGCTCAGGTCTGACTCCTGACTCTACCACACTCTCCCTGAGCCCCCCCCGCCAAGAAATTTTTGGAGCTGACTCTTGGGCTTCCATCCGCGTCGCCGTGCTGCCTCTTCATACCAGCGCCTCTCCGCTTTGACCGCCTCCAGTTCTTCCTTGGGGCGGCAATATTCTCCAGGCTGTGCCCAGGGACCTTCTCCTTCTAGGACACCCCACTAAGCTACAAACACATCACATACAAAAACCCATGCCACACCCTGGCCTGACCAAATAAATTAAGAAAAACACAAAGTACTTAGACCAGGGCGTGACAACGTTTCCGTTTTTTTAAACTTAATTTTTTTTCATTTCACTTCACCAATTTGTACTATTTTGTGCTTGTCCATTACATGAAATATTAATAACAACCCATTTAAATTGCAGGTTACAATGCAACAAAATAGGAAAAAAGGGGGATGAATACTTTTACAGGGCACTGTATTTGTTCCATTTCACTGTGTAAAACCTAGCAGTAATACCCATCTACACACAATACCCAATAAAGACAAAGTGAAAACATGTTTTTAGATGTTTTTACAACTCTATTAAAAATGAGATACATTAATATCTAATTTACATAAGTATTCACACCCCTGAGTTAGTTTAGGCTCTTAGTGCTTTAGCCACCTGGATTGTAGAATATTGCATAATATTCTTTTGCAATTCTTCAAGCTCTGTCAAGGTGGTTGTTGATCATTGCAAGACAGACATTTTCATGTCTTGCCTTTCTATTTTGGCCTTTCTATTTTGTAGAAGCACCTTTGGCGTCGAAGTTAGATTGGGAGTGGTGGCGAACAACAATCTTCAGTGATCATTGTGTTCTTGGTCACCTCCCTGACCAAGGTCCTTGTCCGGTTGCTCAGACATCCAGCTCTAGGCAGATTCTGGGTAGTTCCTATTTTTTCCATTTCCCAATGATGGAGACTACTTTGCTCTTGGAAACTTTCAATACTCTAGAAATGGTTTTATACCCTGCCCCAAGTATATGCCTCATCACAATTATATCTAAGAAATCTACTGTATGTGTAAAGAACAATGTGTTAAATGTGTTAAGATGTGTGAATAATGTGTTAAGAACAAATTCTTATTTACAATGACGGCTTACCAGAGAACAATGGGTTAACTCGGGGGATTCGATCCAGCAACCCTTCAGTTACTGACCCAACACTCTAACCTGCCACCTCTGACAGTTCCTTGGACTTTATGGAATAGTTTCTGCTATGACAAGCAATGCCAACTGTGGGGCCTTAACATGTGTGTTTCTTTCTATATGACTTCCATACAATTGAATTGGCCACAGCCAGACTTCAATCAAGTTGTAGTGACATCTCAAGGATGATCAAAGGAAATCGGATGCACCTAAGCTCAATTTGTCATAGCAAAGGGGTGTGAATACTTATGCAAATGAGATATTTCTGTGTTTCATTTTCAATAAATTAGCAACATTTACTAAATACATATTATCACTTTGTCATTATGGGGTTTTGTGTGTAGATGGGTGAGAAACAAATATATTTAATCAATTTTGAATTCATGCTGTAACCCAACAAAGGGTGGAATAAATCAAGGGGTGTGAATACTTTCTGAAGGTACTGTATAGCGTTTTGATTATTGGTCTCTCTCAAATGAAAACCATCAAGTGATAGATTTCAAACACACTAGATAGTAAAAAATAATATTTACCAACATTTCTGAAAATGGATAGCATTTTGGAAAGAAACTCTTCATATATATAGAACAATTGAAAACCAAACAATACCCAGATATAGTTGACTCTCGATTATTATTAATCAACAAGGAATACTGTATACCAGCCAATTCCCTAGCAAGAATGCATGTTTAATTCCAATATAACCTCATTTTCTTCAAGGTCAAAGCTCAAATATGGTGGTCTGTGTTAACCACATTGGCATTTTCCTCCCCTCAGTTGCTCGAGCCAAATTCTCTGGGATCCATGTTTAATCTCCTCACCTTATTGCCTGCAGAAATATTGTCATCACTATCCTTGATTTCTGGCAGGGGCCTAAAATGTAAATCAATATATTCATTACCATGTGTCGAATACAAAACAACTCTGCAAGGGTAAATGGATACTGCTAACAATGACAACTCCATAAATATATAGATAATGCATCGCAAGGCCCAGACTGTCAACTTTCCTTTGAACACTATAGCGAAGAAAAAATCAGGAGCAGATATATTGGTCATATATTTATATATAATACAGTATACTTAGTATTCCAGTCTCATAATTATTTTGCTACTGTTCTCATCACTCAGATTGTCTGTAACATGAAGTCAATAAAAATAATTATGACTGAATGCAGAGGAGAGAGATATAGCTAGTGGTCTTGCTGGTGGAAATGAATCTCCCTCTCCCCATCTCTGAAAATAATGTCACACGCTCAGCCGCCCCTAACTTTGTAGCCTTTTTGTTTGATGCAGCCACATATCATTTATTTCATGCTGTCGGTGTAATACCTTAAGGTGTCATCTGTTCATCTGCTCTGACTTACTTCCACCTGCTGCATAATACAGTGTGCGTCAGAAAATGGTATACTATTCCCTATATGGTTCAATGCTTTTGGCCAGAGCCCTATGCCTGTTCAAAAATAGTGCACTACTATGGGAAAAGGGTGCCATTTGGGATGCAGATAGTCATACTGATGAAGTGTCTCTCACAACACAGTTGAAAGTCACACAATCGGTGTCCAAAGACAGAATCAAACAGAAAGTAAAACTAGCGGAGGGAGTCATTGAAAACTTCTATCACACACCTCTCTGGGATATGTGGGACAGTAGCGTCCCAACTGGCCAAAATCCAGTAAGAATTCAGAGCGCCAAATTCAAATAAATTACTATAAAAATTAAAAATGAAATCACACATTCAATATACTAAATTAAAGCTACACTAATCCAGCCAACGTGTCAGTTTTCAAAAATGCTTTACGGCGAAAGCAAACGATGCTATTATCTGAGGAAAGCACCCAAGTAAACAAACACATATTTCAACCCTCCAGGCGCAACACAAAATGCAGAAATAAAGATATAATTCATGCCTTACCTTTGATGAGCTTCTTCTGTTGGCGCTCCCATATGTCCCATAAACATCACAAATGGTCCTTTTGTTCGATTAATTCCGTCGATATGTATCCAAAATGTAAATTTATTTGCCGCGTTTGATCCAGAAAAACACTGGTTCCAAATCGCGCAACATGACTACAAAAGTTACCTGTAAGCTTTGTCCAAACATTTCAAACTACTTTTGTAATACAACTTCAGGTATTATTTCACGGAAATAATCAATAAAATTGAAGACAGGATGATCAGTGTTCAATACCGGAGGAAAAAAATGTGTAGCATTCTTTCAGGTCACCTGCCTCTAACAAAGAGTACACTTCCCTCGAGCCTCATTCTGAACATGGCGACTTCTTACTTTCTCAAAGGAAAAACCTCAACCAATTTCTAAAGACAGTTGACATTCAGTGGAAGCGATAGGAACTTCAAGAAGGTCCCTTAGAAATCGGGATTCCTAATGAAATATCATTGAAAAAAGAGTGACCTCAAAAATAAAAAATCTCAATGGTTTGTCCTCTGGGTTTCACCTGCCAAATACGTTCTGTTATAGTCACAGACATGATTCAAGCAGTTTTAGAAACTTCAGAGTGTTTTATACCCAAATCGACTAATAATATACATATATTAGCTTCTGGGCATGAGTAGCAGGCAGTTTAATTTGGGCACGCTTTTCATCCAAAATTCCTAATGCTGCCCCCTATCCTAGAGAAGTTTTAAGGTGTACACACATTTATAATGAAAGTGTGATATAACAGGTCTTTACATGATTTTGCTTTGCCAAATGGGGAATAACCTCTAAGCCACCCGTCATATGACATTTGCTTATAAAAGGTTTGTGAAACATTTATGTAGACTTATAAAGCTCTTATGAAGGTTTAACTAAGTCTTTATGAGAATCACCTAATTAGGAGACTATAAGGTTAACCCACAGAGAGATTGTTTCCTCTCTGGAGAATGGTCTAAATGCACAATGGAATGGAAAGTGGTTACTACTTTGCCTATTATGTATAATTGTTTTCAATGTACAACTGGATTGCAGGAATTCAGATACATCAATTCATTACCTCTAATATGCTAAACGAGACAATGCTTGGTTTTGCCTCTCCTAATGAATGCAGCCAGTCATATTGAGCTTATAGGGTTAATGGCTGATGCTGAATAACCCTTATGGAAAAATCACATGATCACATGTTTTATCTGAAGAAACATGCACAGTCGTGGCCAAAAGATTTGAGAATGACAAATATTAATTTTCACAAAGTCTGCTGCCTCAGTTTGTATGATGGCAATTTGCATATACTCCAGAATATTATGAAGAGTGTTCAGATGAATTACAATTAATTGCAAAGTCCCTCTTTGACATGCAAATGAACTGGATCCCCCCCAAAAAACACTTCCACTGAATTTCAGCCCTGCCACAAAAGGACCAGCTGACATGTCAGAGATTGTCTCGTTAACACAGGTGTGAGTGTTGACGAGGACAAGGCTGGAGATAACTCTGTCATGCTGATTGAGTTCGAATAACAGACTGAAAGCTTCAAAAGGAGGGTGGTGATTGGAATCATTGTTCTTCCTTTGTCAAACATGGTTACCTGCAAGGAAACATGTGCCGTTATCATTGCTTTGCACAAAAAGGGATTAACAGGCAAGGATATTGCTGCCAGTAAGTTTGCACCTAAATTAACCATTTATCTGATCATCAAGAACTTCAAAGAGAGCAGTTCAACTGTTGAGAAGAAGGCTTCAGGGCCCCCAAGAAAGTCCAGCAAGCTCCAAGACCGTCTCCTAAAGTTGATTCAGCTGCAGGATTAGGGCACCACCAGTACAGAGCTTGCGCAGGAATGGCAGCAGGCAGGTGTGAGTGCATACGCACTCACAGTGAGGCAAAAACTTTTGGAGGATGGCCTGGTGACAAGAAGGGCAGCAAAGAAGCCACTTCTCTCCAGGAAAAAACATCAGAGACAGACTGATATTCTGCAAAAGATACAGGGATTGGACTCTGATGAATCCCTTTTACGATTGTTTGGGGCATCCGGAAAAAAGCTTGTCCGGAGAAGACATGTTGAGCGCTACCATCAGTTCTGTGTCATGCCAACAGTAAAGCATCCTGAGACCATTCATGTGTGGGGTTGCTTCTCAGCCAAGGGAGTGGGCTCACTCACAATTTTGCCTAAGAAGACAGCCAAGAATAAAGAATAGTAAAAACACATCCTCCGAGAGGTACTTCTCCCAACCATCCAAGAACAGTTTGGTGATGAGCAATGCCTTTTCCAGCATGATGGAGCACCTTTCCATAAGGCCATAAATTGCTTGTGGAACAAAACATCAATATTTTGTGTCCATGGCCAGGAAACTCCCCAGACCTTAATCCCATTGAGATCTTGAGGTCAATCCTCCAGAGGGGGGTGGACAAACAAAACCCCACAAATTCTGACAAACACCAAGCATTGATTATGCAAGAATGGGCTGCCATCAGTCATGATGTGGCCCAGAAGTTAATTGACAGCATGCCAGGGCGGATTGCAGAGGTCTTGAAAAATAAGGGTCAACACCGCAAATACTCTTTGCATCAACTTCATGTAGTTGTCAATAAAAGCCTTTGATACTTATGAAATACTTGTAATTATACTTCAGTATTCCATTGTAACATCTGACAAAAATATTTAAATACACTGAAGTAGCAAACTTTGTGGAAATTAATATTTGTGTCATTCTCAACTTTTGGCCCCGAATGTACTAACATGAAACTACACATGTGACAACATTTGAGCCATGTGGAAACATGGGAATGCAAACTTTTTACATGTGATACCATGAAACTACTTGTCTGTCAAATTCAATTGGGCCCGATTCAGAATTAGGACACTTGTGACTTTCCTTTGCACACATTTCCTATGCATTTCTCAGTAGTTGATATTAAGACATGCTTTAGACAGGTGCGTAATGGGCTTTGCAGGTGTGGTTCCCTTGAGTGCGTTGATTTTCTCAGATTTTTCAGTACATTTATTTTGAGTCATCACTTTAAATAGATTGTACCTTTAATTCAAATTTTGTTGACAGACTCACTGGAATACACTGAGAGAAATGGTTCAGAATTTAGAAATTGTAGGGTCAGTATCGTATGTTTGAATCATTAAAAAATACGTTTAGAGAGCCTTTACGCACTAAATGTATTTATGAATCAAAAATAGTGGTTTGATTCATTCTGTCACGATCGTTGTAAAGAGCGGACCAAAATGCAGCGTGGTATGTGTTCATGATGATTTTTTAATTAAAGAAAGCACTGAACACTGAATACAAACTATACAAAACAATAAATGAATAATGACCGTGAAGCTATAATGAGAACTGTGCTGACACAAGCAACTAACATAGACAATCATCCACAAACAAACAGTGAAACCCAGGCTACCTAAGTATGATAATGACACCTGCCTCTGATTGAGAACCATACTAGGCCGAAACATAGAAATCCCAAAATCATAGAAAAACAAACAGACTGCCCATCCCAACTCACGCCCTGACCATACTAAATAACGACAAAACAAAGGAAATAAAGGTCAGAACGTGACACATTCTGAAAGTTGTCATATTCAAGTTCAATCCATTAAATATTGGAAGGTGGAAAAAGTGAACAATAGGGGTTGAACAATAGTCCTATAAATTTACCCTAATTCTCAGTAATCATGAAATTGTATGATAACGGTCCAATCGTTATGAACCGTGCACCAGGCTCCAGCTTGAACCTGCTACATGGGGCCTGAGTTCCATAATTATTCAAATAGGCTAGTATCAAATTATTGCACAACACTATAATGCTAGTGACCCACATGAAAAACTACACGGACATGACAGAGGAAATAAAGGTAAACATAATGGAATAGAATGATGCAAAATGTAGGCAAAAAATTGAAGGAAACTAAGACTAAAGTGACAGTTATACATCAATATATGTGGGTATTGCTGATGGTGGCTCTCGATAGTGGCTAATATTTAACATTATACAAATTGTAAAATAAAACTGAAAAAAGCCTGGGCATATAATTAAAACAGTGCATGGAGAATCCTGTTATTTCTATCGTAAAAAAGCAAGTAGATGGTTTTCCCACTTAAAACCGGAGGGTTAGCTAAACCTCAGCCACACTTAATTTTTTTAGATCTCTAGCCCAAACAAATAGCAGGTGAATAACATGCTATTACCATGTTTAATTCAAGGTCAGAATGGTGTGTCATAGTGTTTGCTGTCATTAAATGTGAAGACTGTAATATTATCAAATCATTTCTCTATGTGATTAAACGAATCAAGGAATAGTAATTAACTAACTAAGTCAGAGCACCATGGGAAATATTGTTTATAGAGTTGCAATTTCTCTAATATAAGTCTTCAGATGTTTTATTATCTTATCAATTAGTCTTCTAGTAATGTATTATTACCTCATCAGTCTCATTCCTGAACATCACAAACCCTTTGATATCTGCACGAACCCTAGCGTCAAAAATCATGAATCAGTGATATACAAATTGTCTTAATTATTTATTTACTAACTAACCAATCACATAATTACATAAACACACACACACAATAGTTATACATTGGTTATTGACATGATACAGTGAGATCAAATTATTTTGTAGTTGTAGCTTGTTATAATGGATATGTCAGAGTACCACTCGGTCGTTCGACCGTTTACCAGACTAAAGTACTTAAACAGCTGCAGCCTGAATAATTGTTCTTTAGTTTGTAGATTTCGTAGCCATTTCAATGTGGGAATGATCACGTTCTCTGGTCTTGTCCTTTGGTAGAGTTGCAAATAATTTCAACATGTAGAGACAGCTTTCATGTTGTCAGAAGTGTGTTTTATACTGGAGTAGAAAAGGGGGCTTTCCATGACGCCGTGTAATGTCTGTGCTAACGGGGGCGTGGCCACTGATCCTAAGTTACTATGAAAAATAATTCACATTTAGAAGACTAAGATCACGTTGAGTATGTGAATACTTTTGGAAAGATATCACTTATTTGATACAACAATCAGATGCATACACTATAATTGTGTCACGGCTTTCGTTGTGGGAAGGAGGAGCAAACCAAAATGCAGCGTAGTTGTGATTCATTTTATTTAATACGGAAACTATACACGACAAACTAACAAAATAACAAACGTACGAAAACCGAAACAGCCCTATCTGGTGCAAAACACAGAGACAGGAACAATCACCCACAAACACACAGTGAAACCCAGGCTACCTAAATATGGTTCCCAATCAGAGACAATGACTAACACCTGCCCCTGATTGAGAACCATATCAGGCCAAACACAGAAATAGACAAACAAGACAGCCAACATAGAATGCCCACTCAGATCACACCCTGACCAATCAAAACATAGAAACATACAAAGTAAACTACGGCCAGGGTGTGATAAATTGAGAAACATTAATGTTTGTCTCCTGTCCTTCAAACTCGACATGACTATTCCTTAAGTGTACACCGACCACTCCAACTGCTTGGAATACAGAAATCCTCTTCAATTATTCAACATTGTGATGTCCAAGTGTCTCTCTGTGTTCCACAGTCACATTCCAATCTCGATACTACAGAGCCCACAAGCATAGTATTTTACAACCGCTATAAAGCAGGACACCCCAACCTCTGTGGGAGAGAGAGGGTGATGTAGAGCGGACCCATTGTAACCTGATCCTTCAGATCTTCACAAGAGAGTTATGACAGGCGAGATAAGTGAATAGAAAGGGAAATAAAGATCCCAGAAATGTTCCATACGCACAGTTGAGGTAAATCGGGTCAGAATTCCCCCTACTGACAATATTTTACTTTAGAAGGTATAATGGCCATTAATTCAATTTAAAACAGCCATGGTTCCCTATAGCTATTGTCTAGTTCCCGGTTTATTCCAGGGATGTCCCCAGGAAAGTTCTTATTATGTGCTCTGGTCCCCTGGAGGATTTTGTCTAGTTGCGGCGAAAAAACTGTACTTTTACAAAAACGCACTGTATTTTTACAGCTAAATTAAGGTTTAATTGTACAGTATGCTGCTGTATGCTGATCACAGGGAACTCTACTTCACTCAGGATTTCAACTCAAAACCTCTTGGCTGTCAGCTACCTAAAGTTCCTGCTGCACCATTAGTTCTGTGGGCATAATGGAGAATACAGTATATTGGCAAAATACATTTTCGCACTTTGCCTGAAGTATATACAACAACTTAAAGGTGTTATTTCTATAAAATGACAAGTACGCTGCTGTATTCTGATTTCAATTAGTGTAAAACATTTTGTAACGTGACCACACTTGGGACTGCATTTGAACTTATAACCTCCTGGTCGATAGCAAGCGGAAATGACGTGTACATGTTCTGCTACACCACCAGGTCTATGAGTATAAAATATATATGGCCACAGACATATTGGCAAGAAAACATTTCTGCACATTGCTAAAAGCTGCCCACAATCAAGTAAATACTTGTCTAATTATCACCACCAACGTCGCATCAATGTAAATCTAGCTGTGCTCAAGAACACTTGACGTAGGGTATATAGTACATGATTGAGGGATCTGAACTTGCAACCTCTTGGTTGAGTGCATCAATGTTGCTGCAGAACCAACAGGTTCATACTTATTACTTGGAGCATGTATTAAGACACAAAAAATAAGGGTATGGATGGGGTACCGTGTTGTTCCCTGGAGTACAAAAAAGTCAAAGATACACATTATGTGACCCGTTTCAGGGAACATATGTCGAGGGTCACTACGTCACAGGAGAGACTTTTTTTGGGAGGGGTTGGGGTCAAAATACATATTTAGGCAGAAATGCCTTCTGGAACATGTTAACTTTCATGGCCTCGATAACAAACGTATATGCCATCTGTAAATATGAATAAAATTGTTAAATTACGAGCCTAGTTGGTTTAGCCACAGAAAAAGGGAGCAACCATCCCGCTAGCTATGATTGGCTGAGATAATGAGTCGGCTGAGAGATGAGTTCGGATGAGTTCGGATTGGTCTGCCATATAGCACACTTCTGTCTATTTGAGCTGGTCAGTATGTGTCGGTAATCGTGTCGAACACATCTTTTTTTAAATATAGAGCGTAGTAGAACTGCATTAGTGTTGTTCTCCACTTTCTGGAGGAGATGGAGAAAACACCTGTATCCAGGAGATAGAGAAAACACCTGTATCCAGGAGATGGAGAAAACACCTGTATCCAGATAACTTCAAACTAAGGGCAACCATGGCATCCTTGACAGGGAGAAGCGTCCAACCATGATGTATAGGATAGTCTAGCTAGCTACATTTTCAGAGATAACACATTTCTAATTTTGAGAGAAAGTCATTTTCATTTCAAGTTAGTGTATTGTTAGCTAACATTAGCTTGCTGGCTCGCTTGCTAGCTAACGTTACATGTATGATTTCATTGTTCACATCTCCATTTGCTTCGCTAGTTATAGCATAATGGTAGCTAGCTAACGTTGAACCTGGTTGGTTAGCTACCTGCAGGGTAGTAACATCATGAGTTGGGATTATCATTCATTATTTACCTAGCCAGCTAGCTACTTGTCTTAACAAAAGACTCCACTATGCAAGTAACCATTTCAATAGAATATCACTGCAACAACTGCTGATAGACGTAGCTATCAGAGCAGAATAACTGATGAGTTTACGAACGCTCAACACCCATTGAATATGGCCAGTGTCAGTAAACTTTGGGAAAAAGTTGTAAATTGCTGCTAGCAGCACATTTGTAGTCACCAACACTCTGGATAACATAAAAACAACCTAACCAGCTCTGCTAGGGCCTAGTAAAATGGCCAGTGAGCTGTTCTCTCAAATTGTGTCTGGAAGTAGCTAGCAAGCTAGCTAAAGTTAGCCAGTTAGCTTGGGTGCTTGTTAGGACAGAACGCTCAGATCAACCCTTAAATATATGGGTGGAATAAGTAGAATATGTCCTTTCACCCTGTCTGTTCTGCAGACTTTGTATGTGCCACTAATGAGCTGCACTTTGTAGAAGTTATGGTGCATTTTCAAGTAACTCAAATATTAATTATCTTCAACATAAGTGAAAGTAATGTTGATACGTCTTTCCAATGACAACATCAACAAATTAGTAGGCGTAGCATACTCATAATTAAAATCATTGTGTTATTAGAAACACATCTTCAATTATCTTTTTTTCCACGAAACCTAGAAACATGCCATTTCACATTCACTACATGACCAAAAATATGTAGTCACCAGCTGGTTGAACATCTAATTCCAAAATCAATGGCATTATTTTGGAGTTGGTTCCGCATTTGCTGCTATAACAGCTTCCACTCTTCTGGGACAGCTTTCCACCAGATGTTGGAACATTGCCGCAGGGACTTCGCTCCATTCAGCCGCAAGAGCATTAGTGAGATCAGGCACTGATGTTGGCCGATTAGCCCTGGCTCGCAATCGGCGTTCCAATTCATTCCAAAGGTGTTAGATTAAGTTGAGGTGAGGGATCTGTGCAGGTCAGTGAAGTTCTTCCATATTGATCTCGACAAACCATTTTTGTATGTACCTCGCTTTATGCATGGGGACATTGGCATGCCTAAACAGTAAAGAACCTTCCCCAAACTATTACCATAAAGTTGGAAGCACGGAATTGTCTATAATGTCATTGTACTACGTAACGTTAAGATTTCACTTCACGGGAACTAAGGGGCCTAGCCCAAAACATGAAAAACAGCAATAGACCATTACTCCTCCTCCACCAAACTTTACAGTTGGCACTATGCATTGGGGCAAGTGGCGTTCTCCTGGAATCCACCAAACCCAGATACGTCTGTCAGACTGCCAGATAGTGAAGCGTGATTTATCACTCCAGAAAACGTGTTTCCAATGCTCCAGAGTCCAATGGCGGCACCACTCCAGGAAACGCTTGGCATTGTGCATGGTTATTTTAGGCTTGTGTGCAGCTTCTCGGGGATGGAAACCCATTTCATGAAGCTCCCAACGAGCAGTTATTTTGCTGGTGTTGCTTCCAGAAGCAGATCGGAACTCGGCAATGAGTGTTGCAACTGAGGACAGACAATTTTTATGCGCTACATGCTTCAGCACTCGGTGGTCCCGTTCTGTGAGCTTATTTATTTATTTCACCTTTATTTAACCAGGTAGGCAAGTTGAGAACAAGTTCTCATTTACAATTGCGACCTGGCCAAGATAAAGCAAAGCAGTTTGACACATACAACGACACAGAGTTACAGATGGAGCAAAACAAACATACAGTCAATAATACAGTATAAACAAGTCTATATACGATGTGAGCAAATTTTAATTTTACCTTTATTTAACCAGGCAAGTCAGTTAAGAACACATTCTTATTTTCAATGACGGCCTGGGAACAGTGGGTTAACTGCCTGTTCAGGGGCAGAACGACAGATTTGTACCTTGTCAGCTCGGGGGTTTGAACTCTCAACCTTGCGGTTGCTAGTCCAACGCTCTAACCACTAGGCTATGAGGTGAGATAAGGGAGGTAAAGGCAAAAAAAGGCCATGGTGGCAAAGTAAATACAATACA
Organism: Oncorhynchus masou masou; assembly: GCF_036934945.1. Taxonomy (NCBI): domain Eukaryota; kingdom Metazoa; phylum Chordata; class Actinopteri; order Salmoniformes; family Salmonidae; genus Oncorhynchus; species Oncorhynchus masou. Next base: position 33,558,324 of record NC_088239.1, read on the forward strand.
GCAAGTAAAACACTGGAATGGTAGATTTGCAATGGAAGAATGTGCAAAGTAGAAATAAAAATAATGGGGTGCAAAGGAGCAAAATAAATAAATTAAATACAGTAGGGAAAGAGGTAGTTGTTTGGGCTAAAATATAGGTGGGCTATGTACAGGTGCAGTAATCTGTGAGCTGCTCTGACAGTTGGTGCTTAAAGCTAGTGAGGGAGATAAGTGTTTCCAGTTTCAGTGCTTTTTGTAGTTCGTTCCAGTCATTGGCAGCAGAGAACTGGAAGGAGAGGCGGCCAAAGAAAGAATTGGTTTTGGGGGTGACCAGAGAGATATACCTGCTGGAGCGTGTGCTACAGGTGGGAGATGCTATGGTGACCAGCGAGCTGAGATAAGGGGGGACTTTACCTAGCAGGGTCTTGTAGATGACATGGAGCCAGTGGGTTTGGCGACGAGTATGAAGCGAGGGCCAGCCAACGAGAGCGTACAGGTCGCAATGGTGGGTAGTATATGGGGCTTTGGTGACAAAACGGATTGCACTGTGATAGACTGCATCCAATTTGTTGAGTAGGGTATTGGAGGCTATTTTGTAAATGACATCGCCAAAGTCGAGGATTGGTAGGATGGTCAGTTTTACAAGGGTATGTTTGGCAGCATGAGTGAAGGATGCTTTGTTGCGAAATAGGAAGCCAATTCTAGATTTAACTTTGGATTGGAGATATTTGTTATGGGTCTGGAAGGAGAGTTTACAGTCTAACCAGACACCTAAGTTTTTGTAGTTGTCCACGTATTCGAAATCAGAGCAGTCCAGAGTAGTGATGTTGGACAGGCGGGTAGGTGCAGGTAGCGATCGGGTGAAGAGCATGCATTTAGTTTTACTTGTATTTAAGAGCAATTGGAGGCCACGGAAGGAGAGTTGTATGGCATTGAAGCTTGCCTGGAGGGTTGTTAACACAGTGTCCAAAGAAGGGCCAGAAGTATACAGAATGGTGTCGTCTGCATAGAGGTGGATCAGAGACTCACCAGCAGCAAGAGCGACATCATTGATGTATACAGAGAAGAGAGTCGGTCCAAGAATTGAACCCTGTGGCACCCCCATAGAGACTGCCAGAGGTCCGGACAGCAGACCCTCCGTTGTGGCCTATCACTTCTCCGCTGACCCGCTGTTGCTCCTAGTCATTTCCACTTAAAAAAAACAACACTTACTGTTGACCAGGGCAGCAATTGGACTAACTGACTTGTTGTAAAGGTGGCATACTATGACAGTGCAATGTTTAAATTCACAGAGTTCTTCAGTATGGCCATTCTACTGCCAATGTTTGACTATTTTTTTTCCATTATTTTACCAGGTAAGTTGACTGAGAACACATTCTCATTTGCTGCAACAACCTGGGGAATAGTTACAGGGGATGAATGAGGGAATTGTAAACTGGGGATTATTAAGTGAAAATGATGGTTTGAGGGCCAGATTGGGAATTTAGCCAGGACACCAGGGTTAACACCCCTACTCTTACAATAAGTGCCATGGGATCTTTAATGACCTCAGAGTCAAGACACCCATTTAACATCCCCCTACACAGGGCAGTGTCCCCAATCACTGCCCTGGGGCATTGGGATACAGTATTCTTTTAGACCAGAGGAAAGCGTGCCTCCTACTGGGCCTCCAACACCACTTCCAGCAGCATCTGGTCTCCCATCCAGGAACTGACCAGGACCAACCCTGCTTAGTTCCAGAAGCAAGCCAGCAGTGGTTTGCAGGGTGGTATGCTGCTGGTATGGAGATTTCATGGCTGTGTGCATGATTTTATATACCTGTCAGCAACGGGTGTGGCTGAAATGTCCAAATTCACTCATTTGAAGGGGTGTCCACATAATTTTGTATTTAAAGTGTATGTCGATGTTGGGGTGGTGCTGGAGATGATGAATGGCAATTTGTTGCCAGAAGTTGCTGTTATTTTATCATTTGTACTTGAAATACATATTTGAACTTCTTCTGAGTATTTTGTATTTTGTACTACACTGGGCTGAATTACAGTATTTTAAAATAAGATATTTTTGAAAGCTGTAAATTTGAATTTTTCAAATACAAAATACATTTCGTCATAGCGGTTCATAATTGTCTGGCCCCTTTCACCCTACATTGGTATCAAAAGTCTGATGGCAATATGGTGTGATAAGAGTGTCTGCTAAATTAACTAAATGTATATGTAAAAATGTACAATTGCAAGTATTACTCTAATGAGCTCTGCACCAAAACAAGGCCAATGACAATACCTAGTGTGCTTTGCCGTTGTTAAATTCTCACATATACATTTTGGTCATTTAGCAATGCATTCAACTAACGTAGATTATTTACAACAACATATCACAGTCATTGTAAGATGTTTCTGTAACTGTTAGTGAGAATGGTGTTGCCGTTAGGCCGGGTACTTGCTATTGTATTATTTATTATTTTTATTTATTTTTAAATACAATACTTTGCAATATTGCCTTTATATTTAAATTTGATACATTGATATTTAGAGTATTTTCTATTAGTAATTTATGCCATCCCTGCCTACAGTCAACTTGCTGCCACTAGAAATACTTGCCAGTAACCTACTGTGCCTTCACTGACTCTTCTTTTGACCACATGCAATACTGTATCAACGGCAGCCAATCAGAATATTGCAGGCGTGGCTTCAACTAGCTCCTTTTGGTCTCCCATGAGAGGGAATGTCATCCCAGTTAATCTTTTTTTGTATTCTGTTCTTAATAACTGTTTTGGGATAGGGGGCAGTATGTTCATGTCTGGATTAAAAACGTGCCCAAAGTACACTGCCTGCTACTCAGGCCCAGAATCTAGGATATGCATATTATTAGTAGATTTGGATAGAAAATACTCTGAGTATAATTTCTAAAACTTTATGAATGATGTCTGTGAGTATAACAGAACTTATTTGTCAAGCAAAACCCTGAGGACAAACCATCCAGGAATTATTTTTTTGAGGTCACTCTCTTTGCAATATTTTTTCAATGGGAATCTAGAATTCTAAGGCACTTGTTTGCATTTCCTATCGCTTCCACTAGATGTCAACAGTCTTTAGAAATTGGTTGATGTTTTTCCTTTGAGAAATTAAGAAGTAGCCCTGTTCAGAACAAGGGTTGAGTGATGTGTGCTGTTTGTTAGAGACTCGTGACCTGAAAGCACGCTCCACTTTGTTTTCCTCCTGTATTGAACACAGTTCATCCCGTCTTAAATTTTATTGATTATTTACTTTAAAAAATACCTAAAGTTGTATTCGGAAAGTTGTTTGAAATGTTTGGACAAAGATTACAGGTAACTTATGAGATATTTTGTAGTCATGTTGCGCGAGTTGGAACCAGTGTTTTTCTGGATCAAACGCATCAAATAAAATCTTTATTTTACTAGGCAAGTCAGTTAAGAACAAATTCTTATTTTCAATGACAGCCTAGGAACAGTGGGTTAACTGCCTTGTTCAGGGGCAGAACCACAGATGTGTACCTTGTCAGCTTGGGGATTTGAACTTGCAACCTTTTGGTTACTATTCCAATGCTCTAACCACTAGGCTAACCTTCCGCTGCAAAATGGACATTTTGGATATATAACGACGGAATTAATCGAACAAAAGGACCATCTCTGATGTTTATGGGACATATTGGAGTGCCAAAAGAAGAAGCTCATCAAAGGTAAGGCATGAATTATATCTTTATTTCTGAGTTTCGTGTCGCGCCTGGTGGGTTGAAATATGTTTGTCTGTGTTTGTTTGATTGGGTGCTATCCTCAGATAATAGCATGGTTTGCTTTCGCCGTAAAGCTTTTTTGAAATTTGACACGTCTGGAATCACATGTGTAGCTTTAATTTGTTGTATAGCATGTGTGATTTCATGAATGTTAATAATTACAGTAATTTAATTTGAAGTTGGCGCTCTGCCATTTCACCGGATGTTGGTCAGGTTGGACGGTAGCATCCCATCTAGCCTAGAGAGGTTTTAACATTGTAGCCTGTACAGTACACTGTTAATTCTACAGCCTTGTTAAAGGATGCCATAACTCCGAATTATACCATAGATCCATACAATATTACATTTATTGCAATGATACTACTCACTTCCCTGCCACACCATCAGGTGAGTGTGACAGATTCGCTATACAATTTGGGTGAATTTCACAATGTGGGTGATTATTATGCAACAGGACAGTTAATTAGCAGGCAGCGCGTGTTATCTATAGGCTGTTTCAACATGTCAATTTCAAAAAAATTTGGGACAAGTTGTATTTTCTAACAACAGCTTGAATTGAGTTGTGTTGCGCTTCCTCATTAATTCACATAGAAGTAGCTTATTTCTGCGTTATGGACAATTTATGTTTGAGACTTTACTGAGCCAGATAAACTTCTCTCTTCGAGGAGAGCCCACCACACTTCACTCATGTTTGCGCAGATCCAGTATGCATATATTTGCGCAGTCTTGTAAGAATTTGAAAATGTTCTTGCTTTGCATTCCTTGTTGTTTCCCTTACACATAATAACTTTGGACAAGTGTGCGTTGTAATCAAAGTAAGTTCCTTGTTTTCTGTATATCGTGTTGTAATTTCTACTGTAGGCGCATACAGTATGTATATATGTATGCATGGAGCATAATGTATTTACAGTTTTGTTCACGTTTTCAATTACTGGTGACAAATAATACATTCCGATTATTGCATATATTGTAATGGATATTATGATGTGTGTAAATTACTTTTTTGAAGGTTATACTTTATAATGAGCTAAGCTATTTGCCAGCTATGTGTGGTGCCATGTTCGATGATATTATACAATGCATTTTGGGTGTCACGTAATCTGTCTGACCAAAGATGTTCTTATGAGGTGAAGAAATGGTTCACTCATCTTTCAGGTAAGCTTCCGGAAGTGAATGAAGGGAAGTGAATGATCGTAGACGACGCACCCCCTTCAGCATGCATACTATAAACAGAGCAAACTCATCTTATTTCCTATTATTAACTTTGGTTGATGCGGAAAAAAAACAAGCATGGCGGTGTGCAGAATCTACCCATCATTGGATTACTATCTATCTCTAAAAAGTGTTTTACTTAGTTATTTCGATCAATGGTGAGCTCACCCATGATGTGAATAATTATAAATAGTAATTGCTATTAGCTAATTCATATTGTAGTTTCTGTCAGCCGAGAATTATAAAAATATGACCGCTTGTGTTTTGGCAATCTTTCCTCAGCGCTAGGACAAATGTAGCCTTCATTTTCCAGGTTTGGATGATTGTGTTATCCTGTAGCTACTTCTGTGAATGTCTTCACATTACATACAAAAATAAACTACTCATATTCTGGACATAACTTTGTAAGGACTGTGTTTATGCAAAATGTTTCTGAAAAACAGTGTGACCAGCTCAACTGCAGATTGCTGCATCATACCAAAACTGGATGTTCTAAATAAGCATTCTAATCGCACCGGTTTGATTGTAAGCTACAGGGACCACTGTAGAATGATCACACCCATGTGTTGGTACGTGTGAAAAGGTTAACATACAATAAAACCACTTAAATTAATACAACATTTCCACTGACGGTTGGCACAAATATGCTAATCGCACGTGAAATCATGTAAAAAAAGAATGTTTTTTTAGAACACTTCACATGTGAAATGTCATATGTTAAATTATTTTAATAACACATCACGTGACATTTCACATGTGAAATCATGTGAAAAAGTGTTTTTGGAAGACTTCACATGAAATTTCACCTCTGGTTTGAGGTGTGGCGATCTTTCTGTTGCACCAAAGTCTGTAACATTCCCTTACACATTGATTACCTATAATGCATCTCTGTACTTAGCAAAAGAGTGCCTTCTGCACTTCTATTAATCAGTTAACCTGCCTATTTGCTAAACATTGAATTAATTTACTTATAGTAGCAATTTTAGGGGTTTTCTGTAGATGTCTAAGTTTGGTGGGACATATTATTCAGTTTTAATGTTACTCCTGAATCACTATGATCAATACAGTGCATTCTGAACGTATTCAGACCCATTGAGTTTTTCCACATTTTGTTACGTTGCTTTATTAAGTGTATTTTTAACAAAGCTGGGAAAGTAGGAATACAGGTGACATTCATGATTGACACAGAAGTGGTGGTGTAGCAGAAATTTCAGAATGTCATGAACCAAGAGGTTGTCAGTTCAAATCCCAGGTTGAAGACATGTTGAATAATAATGACTGTATAAACATGCACAATTTAGTCAAGAGTGTGAAATATGTAAGTTGAACACTGTTAACAGCACTGTGTGTTTATCATAATGATGAATTAATGTTTTCACATGGTAAATGTCACATGTGAACAGTTCCAAAGACTAATGATTTCAGATATAAATCATGGGTTTTCCGCATGTGTTTTTTCCTTTAAGGGAATGCAAATGTATACAATATGTTTTCTGTATAATTTCATTCAAACTCAAGATTCCCCACAAGTGTGAAAGTGTTGAATTAGTTTCTATATGAGTTTCTATTGACGAGTAGAAGTTCCATAGAGGCACCACACAGATGACTGGTTGTTGATTGATTGTGACATAAAAAAAATATATAATAATTGTCTAACCTTAAAAGCTTTTTCAACAGCTTCTTGTTGATGGCTGGGGATTTGGTTTCAATATGTCTTCTGTCCCAAATTAAATAGTAGGGGATGGTTCAAAGTTGAAATTGCATGGGTTAGGGTGTCTGCATTGATTAGTCAGCATGTACAGGCATAATGGGGACAATAGCAGTCCCTGAGTCACTGCCCCAAGGTATCAGTATATATGACAGTGTTTCCACACGTTCCCGCGACACTCAAGTTGTGTGGTAAAAATATGATTGATTTATATTTTCTTAACATGTATTCCATTATATTCTTACTGTAAAATGTATGTGTGTTGACTGTCATCAGGTCAGGGGAATGTAACTCTGTCTGGTCTGTTCAATGAACAAAATAACAAACTATTGCTTTAATGTGCATGGCGCAGCCATGTAGCTCATAGGCTGCACAGACAAGTAACATAATGAAACAAAAATATGCTATTCTATTGTTTTGAAAATAAATTGTATTAGTCTTATAATGATTCTAAGGACCTGCCTTAATTAATGAATCATATTTCTTTGCAGTGGTGTATATTCAATGGATTTATTAAAATGACGTCCACCCACATATGCACAGCCCTACTCCCATGCACTCAACACCTGTGCTGGAATGTGGACGGGAGGTATAAAAGGCTAGAATATGGTAAAAATGCTGGTTGATAGTGTTTAGTTCAGGTATGTGTGCATTATATCTTGAGACATTTTGTAGTATTTCTCAGAAATCTGTTAATATTAATTCACATTTTCAGAGAGAATACATGCATAGAAATAGTTGGACATTCATATAATTTACATCAGAGTATTTTTTTACCACATGTTTTACTCAGAAGAGACTTACATGACTGTAAGTTGGGAACAGAGAGTTTCTATTTACTCGTATTAAGCCCAGATATATTCACAGATGTATGCGTTTAATTAATTACATTCTCAGGTTATAAAGTCATTTGATTTTATGGACAAGAGGGAGTGCAAGGATCCATGTCTGTTCTCCATCTCGGGTTAAGTACGTTGGTTCCATTGAAATCATTATATTCTCAAGTATCGGTACATTAACATATAACTTTGTTAATAATGGCGCAATCAAATAATCTCATGTGACTGGATCGTAATTGAAAGAATTACCACTGAGATCAAATTTGAGTCACCTGTCAGATTCATAAGGCTTTCGGCTGTACGTGTAAATATCACGTTACACAATATCATATATTTTTTTAGTATGTTATTTTATACTGATACAATTTCTTAGAGAAGGATATTTTGTTAAACAAATAATCATTTATTTTCTCAAAAAGGTAGGGGTCAAAATTATAGACACACCTAAAAATTCCAATAAATAATGAGGTAAAAAGTTTACTATTTGGTCCCATATTCCAAGCAAAAACACCTAACAGAAAAATGCCCACTATTGAAAATAAATGGAGAGAGTAGGTAAGGATTAGAGGCAGTCATATCAGGAACTTCAAATATGACAAAATATAATGTATACCCCCTGGGTTTAGTGCAATCATGGTGGGTGTGGAAATAGCCCTCAATCTGTATGAAATAATATTTGCTCTCCGATGTTTCAACAAGTCTATGTGGTGAGAAAGGTGTAGTCGGTAGGAAGGGAGTCAACCGCTATTGACAGCATAGAGCAATATGGAGAAGTACACCATACAGAAAAAAGGCCTCTGTTCCCTTCATCCTTATTACGGTTATTGATTTCTGTTCAAAAGGAGCTGACATCAAAGGATCGCTCAGAAATTCATAATTCACAAGCTTCAATGTAATTCATTGTGAGCCAAGAAAAGGAATGTCAGAAACGACATTAAAAAGAAATGATTTTTCACATATGAAAGGCAGGTGTCTTTTCCTCCCTAAAGAGACTATAGACACCAGCCAGTCTGTGGACTGTGGGTCTCTATTTTCTACCGAGGTTGGTACTGTAAAATCTAACTCCATTAGTTAAGCTACAGTATACATAAACAGTGTTCTCCTTCCTCTGTGTTTGCAATTTAAATATGTTATATAGTGATGCATACCTGCACCAATCCCATTTTATATTTGTTTACCATGTTTATAAATTGTCATGTCACATAAATGTAGTACTGTATGTTTGTCCATTGGAATGCAATGTTAATTAAAGTGCGTTCTCTCTCATGCATGCACACATACTTACACACACGTGCATACACACACACTCACATGCATGCACGCAAGCACACACACACACACAAACAGAACATTCATTGGCCCAAGAAGAATATCAGGAATCAAATAACTTTACTTAAGACTATCTCTAATTCTATTTACTGACCCGACCTACTTTTAGGAATCATGAATAAGATGGTGGAACAATGACACCTCAAGGTGACATGAAACAAGTGATTATATCTTGATAACCCTTTATAACCCATTACCCCTTTAGCTCTGTAGGTTTTCTGTATGGTTTAGCAGGGAGCTGGAGCTTTGTTCTTCAAAGCGTACCTCCCACTTCCCTGATTGATGGATAATGGCCCACCATTGATGCCTGCATATCCAGCAAGGAAAGCCACCCATGATGAATGAATATGTCCTCTATCAACCATTCATCACCTCAACACCAAGTATTGTCCTTTTTCACCAAACGTATTCATCCTTCAGCCAAAGATTGATTAACTATGGATGTGATTGAGTCAGCAATTATGACTTCATCGCTAATCAATCTCCCTTTAGCCAAGGAGGACACACACACACACACACCATTTATTGGCACAAACCTTTATCCCACAGGATCATGGGAAAGTTTCAGTGATGCAAGTATTCAGTAAGGTGGCTAGATCACAGATATTTAGTAAGGTCCCATTGTAATCCTGATGACCTCAACTCAACAATGTTCAACCAGATAAATTAACTAGAATAAGCTAAATATGTAATTGTTTCTTTAGTCTCTCAGATGTATTCAAGGTAATATACAGTACATTCAGATTAGTAGAGGCTGGGGGTAGCCGCTATAAGAAGACATGCTCAGTGCCATCACTGTAATGGAATCAATGGAATGTAGTCAAACACATTGTTTCCATGTGTTGGGTACCATTCCATTGGTTCCATTCCAGCCATTACAATGAGCTCATCCTCCTATAGCTCCTTCCACCAGCCCCCTCTCATATTATGAAAAGGACATAACGGGGGTCATATGTGTGTGTGTGTCCACCTCTGTCTACGGCGCTCTCTGCACAGGTGGGTTTGCCTGGGTCTCTGATCTGTACTATACAATACAGAAAAGCATACACATGCATATGAATATTATTCGCTTCATGGTGATGCATCCTGAACTTCGCTTCATGGTGATGCATTCTTAACTGACTTGCCTAGTTAAATAAAGGTAAAAAAATATACAGTATATATATCCTTCTTAGTGAGCAATTATCCTTTGCCAAGAGAATCCATTCACCTGACAGGTGTGACATATCAAGAAGCTGATTAAACAACATGATCATTACACAGATGTAACTTGTGCTGGGGACAATAAAGGCCACTCTAAAATGTGCAGTTGTGTCACACAACACAAAGCAGGTGACGTCTCAAGTTTTGACAGAGCTTGCAATTGGCATGGTGATTGCAGGAATGTCCAGCAGATATTTTAATTTATCTACCATAAGTCACCTCCTTAGAGAATTTGGCTATACCTCAAACCGGCCTCACAACCGCAGACCACGTGTAACCACACCAGTCAGGACCTCCGGCTTCTTCGCCAGCGGGATTGTCTGTGACCAGCCACCCAGGCAGCTGATTAAACTTTTGTGGGGAAAACTCATTCTGATTGTCTGTGCCTGGCTCCCCAGTGGGTGAGCCTATGCCATCCCAGGCCCACCTATGGTTGCATCCCTACCTAGTCAAGTGAAGTCCGTAGATTAGAGCCTAATGAATTTATTTCAAATGACTGATTCTCTTATATGAACTATAACTCAGTAAAATTGTTGAAATTGTTGCATGTTGCATTTTATATATTTGTGTTTAGTATACTTTTCAACATCCGTGGTCTTGGTCGGTGCTCAGTGGGTGAGGATGCTTGCTACTAGCAATGTGCATGCCCCGCTTACCTGAGGATCTGTCTTTTCCAGCCATCTGTTTCCTGTGTTTGAGGGGTGCAAAATGCACTTGTCACTGAAATCTCACTTGATTGATTGCTTTCATTTTACTCCTGTGACTTTTTCATACACTTGCGTGTGCCTGTCTTTTTTCCCGTTAACGTCACAACCACAGAAATGTTTGTAATGGCCTGTCAAACACCCCGGTATTGGCTGAAATGGGCTCAATGGAATACATTGGCTTTCTGTTGCATTTATAAGAACGGTAACTCTTCGTCTACGATTTAATAATCTCAACACTTACATCACAAGAAAGAGAACTTTATTTGGAAGTTTCTTCATTTTTTGTGGACTTGAAAAAAGTAATCATTTAATACATTTGTAATGTTTGCAAATTAGATGTGCTGAAATGAAAGCAACTTCCGAAGATGAACACTGATTATAAGTGATATCATGTCTGATCTTGCAAACAATGTAAAGTATGTTTCGATAAGTAAAAACTAGAACCAAGCATGTTGACTTTTAATCCAAGGGTATCCTGCTACTGACACACAGGTATGTGCTGCTAGGGTAGACAGAGCAAGTGTTTGGTAGTTACATCCCTGTTCCACCCCTTTTGTATTAATATATTCATATATGCAAATGTGGCACCTATATAATTGTCTTTATTTTAACACAAAATGTATTTTTAAACATGATACAATAATAAAATGAGTGTGTTTTAAGAAATAAATGTGCATTTTTACACTAAATTGAATAACTAGAGAGAGAGAGAGAGAGAGAGACTGTCCAGACTGTTTTCACACTCTTGCTTTGTGGTTTGTGACTGCTCTGATTTCCCATTGTAGCCAATTCAATTGCAGTAATTCCCTTACAGATTTGGTAATATAATTGAGTTTTAATCACTTAATAGTTCATAAACAAACTTGATAAAAGTAAAAACACTTTAACTATAACTACTTTACTTCACTTGCTTCTGTGAACTTTATCCTCCTCCACATGTTGGTGCTCATGGGTCCTTTTAGATGGAAATGCACTTCTATATTTGTATCCCCCGTAATAGAAACTCAGCAAAAAAATAAACGTCCTCTCACAGTCAACTGTGTTTATTTTCAGCAAACTTAACATGCATAAATATTTGTATGATCATAACAAGACTCAAAAACAGAGACATAAACTGAACAAGTACGACAGACATGTGACTAACAGAAATGGAATAAGGTGCCCCTGAACAAATGGGGCGGGGGTCAAAATCAAAAGTAACAGTCACTATCTGGTGTGGCCACCAGCTGCATTAAGTCCCTGCACCAGATTTGCCAGTTATTGCTGTGAGATGTTACCCCACTCTTCTACCTAGGCACCTACAAGTTCCCAGACATTTCTGGTGGGAAAGGCCTTAGCCCTCAACCTCTGATCCTACAGGTCCCAGACGTGCTCAATCGGATTGAGAGCCGGGCTCGTCGCTGGCCATGGTAGAACACTGACATTCCGGTCTTGCAGGAAATCACGCACAGAACGAGCAGTATGGCTGGTGGCATTGTCATGCTGGGGGGTAATGGCAGGATGAGCTTACAAGAAGGGTACCACATGAGGAAGGAGGATGTCTTCCCTGTAATGTACAGCATTGAATTACCTGCAATGACAAGCTCAGTCCGATGATGCTGTGACACACCACCCGATACCATGATTGACCCTCCACCTCCAAATCGATCCCGCTCCAGAGTACAGGCCTTGGTGTAATGCTCATTCCTTCGACAATAAAAGCGAATCCGACCATCACCCCTGGTGAGATAAAATCACGATTCGTCAGTGAAGAGCACTTTTTGCCAGTCCTGTCTGGTCCAGCAACGGTGGGTTTGTGCCCATAGACAACGTTGTTGCCGGTGATGTCTGGTGAGGACCTCCCTTACACTAGGCCTACAAGCCCTCAGTCCAGCCTCTCTCAGCCTATTTCGGACAGTCTGAGCACTGATGGAGGGATTGTGCGTTCCCGGTGTAACTCAGGCAGTTGTTGCCATGCTGTACCTGTCCCGCAGGTGTGATGTTCGGATGTACCGATCCTGTGCTGGTGTTGTTACACGTGGTCTGCCACTGCGAGGACGATCAGCTGTCCATCCTGTCTCCCTGTCTCAGGCATCTTGTAGTACGGACTTTGCAATTTATTGCCCTTGCTACATTTGCAGTCCTCGTGCCTCCTTGCAGCATGCCGAAGACACGTTCACGCAGATGAGCAGGGACCTTGGGCATCTTTGTTTTGGTGTCTTTCAGTGTCAGTAGAAAGGCCTCTTTAGTGTCCTTAGTTTTCATAACTCTGACCTTAATTGCCTACCGTCTGTAAGCTGGTGCATGTTCATGAATTGTTTATGGTTCATTGAACCAGCATGGTAAACAGTGTTTAAACCCTTTGCAATGAACATCTGTGAAGTTATTTTGATATGAATGAATTATCTTTGAAAGATAAGGCACTGAAAATATACAGTACATCCTTGATGTCCTCTAAGCAGTCTGTCTGTATCCTCCTTCCTCCTGAAAACCAGCTGAGACATTCATCTTGAGTTTGACTGCTTTTCCTAAATTACTCTTCAGGGTCACCCAGTAATGGACTGGCTTCCTAATCAGAGACCAAGAGCAATCTCTCTCTCTATTCTATCTCTACTCGATGGTGTCTGTGTCTGAAAGGGCAGCCTATTCCCTACATAGTGCAAATATTTTGACCAGAGCTCTATAGGGTGCCATTTGGGACACAACCTCTCTCTAAAATATGGTCTGTCTGTCTGATGCTCTCGTGATTGTCATCTTGTAGTCCCTACAGCAGTGTGACAAGAAGGACTCAACAGTGTGAGAGGCAGGGACAATATCTCAAACCCCGGCCGGCCATACAGTCCAATGTGAAAATTGTAAAGCTATTTCACAGTATGCAGCTTTAGACCTGCGGTGAAATGTAGTCAACATTACTGTTAAAATAAATATATGTCTGACCCTCTGTCAGATGGTTTCTGACCTATATTTTTAACTTTAGATCAATAAATAAATACAAATTATAAGAGACAGAAGGTTGTGCTTCAATTTCGGATGTGAAAAAAGAACCATCAGGAAACAGGAGAATGTTATGTCTCAGAATAACAGGCATCGCCCTCACCCACTCACGCAGTATGAGTGAATGCTAACGCTAACAGTGTTAATGCTGCATTTCCACTCTGCCATACGAAACCTCCATTTAGCTGTAGTGTATTTGCACGTAAGACCACACCTGTTCCAACTGAATCATATGGAAATGGGTCTCATTACTGTGTAATTGGAAACCATCAGCTGTGATCATAACGTTTGAATGGATGATTCTCTCTCGCTTGCTTTACAAGGGGGGTGGGGGTGTCAGGTAATTGAGTTGAGACAACATTAACTGGGGGGTTCATTCAGATACAGTATATGTCAGACTTGAACGCTGTATGGCAATGCTTGCTAGCTCTGTGGGCCTCATGTTGGGGTATTATGCCATGGTGGTGTTACTGCTGGAAAAGAGATGCACAGCAGGAATACTTGCTGTTAAGTGTGGAACAGTTCTGGCTGTGCTATTCAAGGAATGTATGCAGGTTCACCTATAACTAAATGCAGTGGCGACCTGTTTTGAGCCGCACATGTTTTGCTAAAAAATCCCTGTTTTTCATTTTATTATTTTGGCATTAATTAATAATTGCCACATATCAGTTTGCAAAAAAATGTAACAGAAATGTATAAATCATTGAGATAATAAAGCCACATACAAACATGGTCTGTTTTTTTATTTTATTGGATAAGGCAGCTCCAAAATACAGGTGTTTCAGCTTAGCTCACTGCTTTCTGTGGTGGGGCTATTTTATCAAATAGATTACCTAACGTTTGATTGATTATGTGATTGAATTAAACAATGCAACAATTAACTCGTTAATAACCTGCGGCACCACGGAAGAGTGTTGATAGACCTATTGTCTTTTGAAAAAACTCTTAAAGATCTGAATATATTTTATATCAATAGCAGTCAATTGTTAATTGTCACCTTAATCAGTCTCATCTGAACGTTGTAAGATCTTCATGAACCCTGGCTAACAAGTTGAATCAGCAATACAAACATTTTTGTACTTTAAAAAAAACTAAATACCTAAATAATCACACAGAATTACATATACACAGGATGGATCATACATTGATTACTAATCATGTCATAAAAGAAAAAGTCCCTAGCGGATGAAACCGATATGATGGCTGGTTACACAAAGAAAGGAGGTTGGGTTTGAATGAAAGAGCGGGAAGACTGATGGACAAAGGGGATTGGATCTCTATTGGACCTTGAGAAGTTATGCTACCGTAAATACAGAATCTTATGCATTCTAATAACTGCCCATTCAGAAAAGGAAAATGCAAGGTATATATTTCCACTGAGCTATGCTTCAATAGGTGGGTTGAAGATGGAAGACTGGTTTGCCCAGCAGAGATCGGCATTGTCCTTTGCAGAATCCTTCTGGTCGTAGTGTTGTAGAGCGGATACATTGAAGTACCCTGTCATTCTCAGGAGATTGTCTGTCGTTTCCTAGGCCATGTACATATACAGCTGCAGCGGATATGTCAACGTCTAGGATTTATCACTTCTTCTGTAGTGAATAAGAGTTCAAAGTTTGTACCATTTTGCCATAATCAGCTCGTGCCGAATTCTGGCTGGTCTAGTAGAAATTCATCCTTCCATCATGGTAATCGTCAATTCCACGTGATCTGGTCTCATGTAAATTTTGTTATGTAGAGTAGTTATTCAACCATTCACAACCACAGCTCACGGCGGTTTGCTTAGTCTGACGTGAATTGGGTCTTGGGTTGGCTTTTATACTGGAGAAGGGTGTGTCTCATCCCTCTCCAACCAAAGTCTATTCACTTGGGCGTGGCCACTGAGTGAGCATAGTTTACTTATGAAAACTATTCTCTCATTTAGAAGGCTAAAATTACATTTCACCTTTTCACAAATAGTTTCATATTTAAACATTTAAATTGCGCAACAATTCCATGTGAATCAATAACTAGAATTTGTAGACTTTCCAAGATTTATGTTGTCCTGTTATAAGTAATAATGTCCCAGACAACAACTGATCTGACATCGTATCCTTTAAGTACCAACGGATACTTTCAACTGGTTGGATTACAGAAATATTGTTCCATTCCCAACCTTTTGACGTTACTGTATTGCAAAGTCTCTCTCTGTGGTAAAATAAAAATTCATTTTCAAAAGTACATTTTAGTCAATTGGAGAGAGAGAAGCAGGAAAGGCATAAATGGGGGGTCATAAACCATTGTGTGGAAGAGAGGGAAAGGTGGATTTATGATACTCACCCAACAGGACAAAGTCATGACATGGTATACCTCGAATATTCAAGCCCCTTGGGTGCTGGCAAAGTCAGAAGTGCCCATCCAAGAAGGCTCAAGGTCATTGGCCACAGATGAAATGTAAAATCATGTTATATCTACAGTAGCTTTGATTGGACTTCCAAAATCATAATTTAAAAATCTTAGCTAGCAGTGGTCTTCATCGTGAATCAAGTCAATAATATACTGGCAAATTCTTTTTAATCCTTGTCATATGAAGACAAATAATGAAAATAAATTATAGATAAAATGTATCTGTGCTCATCGGCCATTGGACATAAACATTATGTCCAACACAACAAGTTGCAAATTCAACAAAGAGCATTTTGGAAGGAATCCATGACAGTGGCTAACTGCAAGCATCGCAAAGCAATGCACTAGCCTGTTGTTCAGTGGCGTGGCTGTGTGGTCATAACTCTGGACTCTGATAACATTGGCATTGCTGTCAATGAAGCATGATTTCTGCCACACTCAAAAAAATTGTTAACTTGGAACTTGAAAACTTCAGTGAGTTCAAGACAACTGGGAATTCCATAAAAAAACTCTGACTGGGAAATATGTTTTGAATGATCATCCAACTCAGAATAGTAAATCGGGAACTCTGGCCTATTTCTAGAGCTACGACCTGAAGATCAATGACGTTATCATGATTCAACCTGTTTTTTTCCAGAAATCCCAGTTGTCTTGAGAGCACCATAAAACCAGAGAATGATTGACTTTGATGGCAAAATTTTCCCACGAAGGACCGTCGTGCCACCTTCCTTTTCAAGTGAGCACAGCAAAACAAGGTGAGTCCTGTATGCTGCTGCATAAATGGAGCAATATGCCAGGGAGATATGTATACTGTAGCTAAGAAAGTAATACTATGTGCATGTTGTGTAGTAAGCTGTTAGTAGCCCATGTGCCTCACTTAAATAATTTGGTTTATTTACCCCTCTTAAATTTGCCTACTGTTCTTAATTGGGGGTACACATGTAGCCTATAACCTGTTTTACAAAATTAGATGCTTACATTTCTCTAAGAGCTTTCATTGTCTGCTAATATGCCCCCTTTATTTTTCCTACGGTTCTGACTTGGTGTACAAGGAGAACACTGTACAAACGGCCCATGTTCTGAATTCTGTCGCTGTACATTTCAAAAGTGCGAAACAAATTGTTATATTGACTCTGTCTGTCCGAGTTCGCTCATTAACCTCTAGCGTCGAGCAATCCTGTATCCGGGAGCGTAATGATAGCCTCAAGCTCCATAACGCAACGTTAACAATTCATGAAAATCGCAAATGAAATGAAAGAAATATATTCACTCACAAGCTTAGCCTTTTGTTAACAACACTGTCATCTCAGATTTTCAAAATATGCTTTTCAACCATCGCTACACAAGCATTTGTGTAAGAGTATTGATAGCTAGCATAGCATTAGCCTAGCATTCAGCAGGCAACATTTTCACAAAAACAAGAAAAGCATTCAAATAAAATCATTTACCTTTGAAGAACTTCGGATGCTTTCAATGAGGAGACTCTCAGTTAGATAGCAAATGTTCAGTTTTTACAAAAATATTATTTGTGTAGGAGAAATCGCTCGGTTTTGTTCATCACGTTTGGCTAAGAAAAAAAAAACGAAAATTCAGTCATTACAACGCCAAACTTTTTTCCAAATTAACTCCATAATATCGACAGAAACATGGCAAACGTTGTTTAGAATCAATCCTCAACGTGTTTTTCACATATCTATCGATGATAAATTATTCGTGGCAGTTGACTTTCTCTTCTGAACCAAATGGAAACGTGCATGCAGCTGGAGATTACGCAATCATTTCGAAGGACGACACCGGGCGGACACCTGGTAAATGTAGTCTCTTATGGTCAATCTTCCAATAATATGCCTACAAATACGTCACAATGCTGCAGACAACTTGGGGAAACGACAGAAAGTGTAGGCTCATTCCTGGTGCATTCACAGCCATATAAGGAGACATTGGAACAAAGTGCATTCAAAATCTGGGGCATTTCCTGTTTGAAACTTCATCTTGGTTTCGCCTGTAGCATTAGTTCTGGGGCACTCACAGATAATATCTTTGCAGTTTTGGAAACGTCAGAGTGTTTTCTTTCCAAAGCTGTCAATTATATGCATAGTCGAGCATCTTTTCGTGACAAAATCTTGTTTAAAACGGGAACGTTTTTCATCCAAAAATGAAATACTGCCCCCAGAGTTTCAAGAGGCTAGCCAACATAAGACTAACTTTAGCTAACATTATGTATGGCCAGTTCATGCACCACAAAGCTGTTCACATAAATGTACTTTGCCATCTACAATGAGATGCATTCCTTACATTTGCTATGGAAATAGCTAGGTAGCCAAAATTCTCCCAATAAGACTTTACCACAACTCAATGTTGGTACAGTATATCCTACATTCTTCCACTGAACATAACTAGCTAGATTCAAAGCCAATGGCAAACTTTGGGAAGCGCTGCTAGTTACTTTATGATGCATGCAAGTGACTAACATTACTCCATAGTCCAAGCTACAGCAAGATGAGGTAGTGTGATTTTAGTGTCAGACAGGACAAACACTGCAGCTAGCTACGCTACATTTCCTCAACCAATAACCACAACACAAATCATAGCTGAGAATTTTTTTGCTTTGTTGAACCCCAAACACATATGGAAACAGATTATTGTGTGCAATTGCATGCTCGATAGTCAGTGATAGAAAAAGTACCCAATTTTCAAACTTGAGTTAAAGTAAAGATACAGTTACGTTCCCCAGCAAGAAACCCAAAATGTTCACTCAAACAGAAGGGGGAGTTTTATGAGGGGTTCTTAAAGACACTCATTGTGATGTCCACTTAAATTTGACTGCAACAACAACTGGAACCTAAGACACTCACCATGAGAGCCCACTAAATTTACCCAAGAAGAGGAAAACAATATAAAAACCCACAACAAACTAAAAGACAGGAAGCAAACCAAATTGGTGGCACAACGAAGATCAGACAAAGGCTTGTTTTTCTAGAACTCAAATAGGGTGAACCAACTAAAAGTGTTAACCCTCCACATCTCTCAAAACAACTGGCGCACTGGGCCATCCACTCTTAAATATCACCTGGGACAGTAAAGGTGAAACACCTTCCGACTAATGAGACGACAAACATGCACAGGTGTGACCACACTGACTAATGAGGTGACACAAATCGGTGCGCCACACATGCTAACATGCTAAACTCCAAACTCAAAATATAAACGGAAAAACCAAAACCCACAATAATACCTGGATTTAAAATAACTCAAGTGAAAGTCACCCAGTATAACACGACTTGAGTAAAAGTATTTGGTTTAACATATACTTTTTAAAGTTATGGATAGCCAGGGGCCCACTTCAACACTAATTTTCTAATTTACAAACAAAGCATGTGTGTTTAGTGAGTCTGCCAGATCAGAGGCAGTACGGATGACCAGGGATGGTCTTTTCTTTTGCATGAATTAGACAATATTCCATCCTGCTAAGCATTCAAAATGTAAGGAGTACGTTTGGGTGTCAGGGAAAATGTATGGAGGAAAAATTACACTATTTTCTTTAGGAATGTAGTAAAGTAATTGTAAATTGTCAGAAATATGAATAGTAAAGTAAAGTACAGATACTCATAAAAACTACCTAAGTAGTACTTTAAAGTATATTTAAGTCGCTCTGGATAAGAGCGTCTGCTAAATGACTTAAATGTAAATGTTAAATGTATTTACATAAGTACTTTACGCCACAGTCGCTAGCATCAACCGAGACCAGGCTGTTACAACACAAACTGTAGTAGTGAAATAAAAATGCCTTGCTAACGTTAGCTAACATTGAATCAACACCCTACCAATGAGCATGCAAGTAGCTAGTATCGGCTTTGCATTGCAGTGTACACATTCTTACTAGGTAATTAGCTAGCTCGATCAGTATAATAGACAGACATGTCACTGTTTGAGCATCCAGAACAAATCCCTTACCTCATGATGCATTAATTAAGTACGCTCCATCATCTGATAATGCCATTTTTTTCATGCCATTTAAATCCAAATTTGCTCTCAGTGGACAACACAATGTCAAGTCAAGCTACTTTTTAGTGTTTTACCGAAAATCTGAAGTCCCCATGTACAAGTAAAAAGTAGCAAGGGGGTGCTAGCTACATATAACATCATTGTTTGCTCGGCCAGTTAAAATAAATGTAATGCTTGCTAACTTGATTAGCTATGTGATTAAACAAGGCTGTTTTCAATTGTTTTATTCTATTTTTTTTAATCAAGTAAGATAAATAAACATTCGATCACTACTGAGTGGATGATGAAAAGCATTTTGGAACAAAAACTTCATATCATCACCAAACTGACCATTTAAATAGTGTCAAGTAAAACAAATATTAATGGTTAGCGTTGCAATCTGGGGATCTGAAGACGGTGGTGTCACCATTTTTTGGAAAAATAAATACATATACAAAACGTAACTTTAAGCTACATATTTATTTGACAGAGGTAATGAATGACCTGTCCATTGATCAGCACAGCAATTGATAAAACAGAACCATGTTTGCAGTAGTTCTGAGTTTATGTCAATATTACACAGATGAGATAGTGGTTACAGAAATCACAAATGCAGACAGGCTGTATAGTAAATCAAGAAGAGTTGAAATTACAGAGTAAAAGTATTTAGAGTTAAATTCCCTATTGGAGTTCACTATCTTAACCTTCAACAGAGTGATACCCTCCATGAAGTTAGTTAGTGTTAATAACTGGAGTTGTTTGGGACTGAGTACTTTTAGCTCCATTAAGAGATACCAGAGACAGGAAGTTAAGACTATGGCATATCCACATATGTGGGAAGGGTGTTATTGCAATTTTTACCAGCATTTTCTATTGCAGGTTGATTTTTAGAATTGTTTTCGCATTTACATTATTATTATTTTTCATCATATGCTACACAATGATACACTACTTGACCAAAACTATGTGGACACCTGCTCGTCAAACATCTTGTTCCAAAATGATGGGCATTAATATGGAGTTGGTCCCCCTTTTCTGCTATAACAGCCTCCACTCTTCTGGGAAGGCTTTCCACTAGATGTTGGAACATTGGTGTGGGACTTGCTTCCATTCAACCACAAGAGCATAAGTGAGGTTTGGCCTAATATTGGGCGATTAAGCCTGAATCGCAGTCGGAGTTCCAATTCATCCCAAAGGTGATAGATCGGGTTGATGTCAGGGCTCTGTGCAGGTCAGTCAAGTTCTTCCACACCGATCTCAACAAACCATTTCTGTATGGACCTCACTTTTGCACAGGGACATTGTCATGCTGAAACAGGAAAGGGGCTTCTCCAAACGGTTGCCACAGAGATGAAGCACAGAATCATCTAAAATGTCATTGTATGCTGTATTGTTCAGATTTCCTCTCACTGGAACTAAGGGGTCGAGCCCGAACCGTGAAAAACAGCCCCAGAACATTATTCCTCCTCCACCAAGCATTACAGTTGGCATTATGCATTAGGGCAGGTAGCGTTCTGCTGGCATCCGCCAAACCCAGATTTGTCCATCGAACTGCCAGATGGTGAAGCTTGATTTATCACTCCAGAGAACATGCTCCAGTCTAATGGTGGAGAGCTTTAAACCACTTAAGCCGATGCTTGGCATTGCGCATGGTGATCTTAGGCTAATGTACATTTACTCGGCCATGGAAACCAATTTCATGAAGCTCTTGAAAAACAGTTATTGTGCTGACGTTGCTTCCAGAGGCAGTTTGGAACTCGGTAGTGATTGTTGCAAGTGAGGAGAGATGATTTTTAAGCGCTACACGCTTTAGCACTCTGCGTCTCCATTCAGTGAGCTTGTTTGGCCTACCACTTTGCTGTTGAGCCGTTATTGCTCCTTGACATTTACACTTCACAATAACAGCACTAACTTTTGACCGAGCCAGCTCTAGAAGGATAGACATTTTACGAACTGATTTGTTGGAATTTTTACAGTAAATACTGGCAGCAGAGTAGCCAGTAGGTTACTGTAAATCTAAAGT
Source organism: Oncorhynchus masou masou (assembly GCF_036934945.1). Lineage (NCBI taxonomy): Eukaryota > Metazoa > Chordata > Actinopteri > Salmoniformes > Salmonidae > Oncorhynchus > Oncorhynchus masou. The sequence goes on from NC_088239.1 coordinate 33,580,413, forward strand.
AAATTACTGGCAGCAAAGAAACCAGTAAATTACTGTAGACTTACAGGACCTTTACTGTAACAAACATTTACAGCATATTACTGGACCATCTGACTACGGTAACATGCTGTATTTCTAGAATTTACAGTGCATTACTGGAAGCACAGTGGTTAGTAAACTGTTGCAGATACATGTACATGTTACATGTATTTGATATAAGAATGTCAATACTTTCAATACGTATTTTGTTATTTGTATTTCACTGGCATGAACTACAATTCATGTAGCCTATTTTGTAACAATTTCATGTGACTGTGAGTTTGGATAATAAAAATCCCCAAAATGTGGGGTATATATACAGTACCAGTCAAAAGATTGGATACAACTACTCATTCCAGGGTTTTTCTTTATTTTTACTATTTTCTAAATTGTAAAATAAGAGTGACGACATCAAAACTATGAACTAACACACATGGAATTGTGGTAATCAAAAAAGTGTTAAACAAATCAAAATATATTTTATATGTGAGATTCTTCAAAGTAGCCACCTTTTGCCTTGATGACAGCTTTGCACACACTTCTCTCAACCATCTTCGTGAGGTAGTCACCTGGAATGCATTTCAATCAACATGGGTGCTTTGTTAAAAAATTAATTGTGGAATTTCCTTCCTTCTTAATGTGTTTGAGCCAATCAGTTGTGTTGTGACATGGTAGGGGTGGTATACAGAAGATAGCCTTATTTTGTAAAAGTCCATATTATGGCAAGAACAGCTCAAATAAGCAAACAGAAATGACAGTCCATCATTACTTTTTTAAGACTTGAAGGTCAGTCAATATGATGAATCTGGATCTCATCAGGACCACCACAGGAAAGGAAGACCTCTGCTGCCTCTGCTGCAGAGGATACGTTCATTCAAATTTCAAATATATTTGGATTTGTTGAACACTTTTTTGGTTACTACATGATTCCATGTTTATTTCATAGTTTTGATGTCTTCACTATTATTATACAATGTAGAAAATGGTCAACTTAAGAAAAACCCTTGAGTGAGTAGGTGTGTCCACACTTTTTACTGGTACTGTAGATAAGTAGAAAAATTGACAAATAAGTAGACAAAGAGTACAGAAATGTAAATAAGTAACAAGAAAAATGGCCTCATCATTCAAACCCATCCCTGCAGTGCAAATAAAAAAAGTTGTCTTACAGTACATGCATGTTATATAATTACATTTGCTGTGTGACATTGTTGATGGCAAAAAAAAATATATTTGATTAAAATAGCTTACTATTTACTTGCTTTTTGATACTTGATCTGATTATGTGCGTAAGCTTGTCAACCATTTGCAAACATATTCATGCATAACACATCTTCTGTATCTTAACCCAAAAATGTACTCACCTCTTGTTCGTTATTCCACCCCATCCCCTTCCACACTCTACCAGCCTGAGGTAGTAACTCTGCCATAGCCCCCTTCCCTCCTGCTGGTGTGATAGCCGGCAACACTAGTAGTGGTACTGTGCTGTGTAACCCCCCCACAACCCCATTACCCAACACCCCCAGGTGGTTCCTCAGCCCCAATATGTTCTTGCTGCAACCTGCACCTCTGAACCCCACAGCCCACATTCATCTACCTTTTACCAGGGAGAATAACTCAAGACACTTTTTATGCCCAGCATACATTTCAACACCTCTTGATTGTCATTATGTTTTTGTTATTTTATATTTGTATGCTCCATGGATCTCAAGTTCTTGGTCAGTGACAGTGTGGCTTATGTTCTGGTCAAAGTCCTCAATACAGCTTTTCATGCAATGTAATTTTGCATCTTTTAAATATGAACTGTACAGACAGTATATATTTCCTATGCTCTCCCCACTAAATAAATGTCATGATCAACTAAATAAATACCATGATCAACATATTCAACATTTTGTATGACTAAAACAAACAAATGTTAATTCAATGATGTGTTATTGATGTTGCATTGTAGGATTCCTATGGCCACGAAAAGGTTAAATAAATACTTAATGCTAGTGACAAGTTAATTATATTCCCAACAATGCTAATCAATTACCAGTTATGAAATTTACATTTGGAAATATGTGGCACTCAGTTAAAATTGATTATGATGCCATACAGCAGTGAAAGAGAATGGAGTAGCTGCTATGGTGCATTGACCAAATGACACCCTATTCTCATTATAGGGCACTAAAATAGGCAATAGGGTGCCATTTGGGTCGGATCCCAACACATTTCTCTATTACACTGATGACTTTGTAAACGGAATCAAAACATTGCAAGCCTTTACTGTCCATTAATCCAATGTTTATTATCCAGGCAACAAACTCAACCTTAGTGTGATATCATCTTCTAACACTGTTGATTAGTATAATACAGACTTTAAACTCTCATATCATAATCGTCCATATAGTCACAGAGAACTACACTGTATAACATTTCCTGTAAAATACAGGCAGCACAGAAACAGTAAATGACTGTAGATTTACAGGACCTTTACAGTAACACAAATTTACAGCATGTTACTGGAACACCTGACTACAGTAACATGCTTTATTTCCAGAATGTACAGTAAATCACTGGAAGCACAGTGGTTAGTAAACTTTTGCAAATTCACAGTATAGGTAGCTAGTGCCAACGACAGGCAGGATTTCTGTTACATGTATTTGATATAGGTATTTACATACCTTCAATACCTATTTTATTTTGTATTTCACTAGCCTGAACTGCAATTCATGCAACCTATTTTGTAAGACATTAATTATACATGTATTTTGTATTTTCAAATATATACTTGTAAGTATCCCATTTAACAACAACATTCTTGGTAACTGTAACATCATATTTTTTACTTTCTATGACTGTGGAATAATCTTGTTAACCTTAGTTTAATACACTGGTCATTCTGGATAAGAGCGTCTGCTAAATGACCAAAATGTAAATGTAAAAAGGAACACTTGCAAAACACACTGCTGGGTATTATTCCACCCTCAAAAAGATGAAATTTGATCAAAACAGAAAATGTTTAATTGAGGAGCTCATTTGAATAATACCCATCAGTGTGCTTGGCAAATATTGATTTTTAATATTTACGTTTTGGTCATTTATCAGACACTCTTGTCAGAGTGACTTACAGTCAGTGCATTCATCTAAGGTTGATACAAAAAAACATAGGGTTGAAGTCAGAAGTAGAACACATTTTTCAAACACTTGTTAACAAACTATAGTTTTGGCAAGTTGGTTAGGACATCTACTTTGTGTATGACAGAAGTCATTTTTCCAACAATTGTTTACAGACAGATAATATCACTTAAAATTCACTGTAAGTTTACATTACAGTGAATTCCAGAAGTTTATATACACTAAATTGACTGCCTTTAAACAGCTTAGAAAATTCCAGAAAATTATGTAATGGCTTTAGAAGCTTCTGACAGGCTAATTTACATAATTTGTGTCAATTGTACCTGTGGATGTACCTTCAAACTCAGTGCCTCTTTGCTTGACATCATGAGAAAATCCAAAGAAAAAAATCCAAAGAAATCAGCCAAGACCTCAGAAAACAAATTGTAGACCACCACAAGTCTGGTTCATCCTTGGGAGCAATTTCCAAACGTCTGAAGGTACCACGTTCATCTGTACAAACAATAGTACGCAAGTACAAAAACACCATGGGACCACGAAGCCGTCATACTGCTCAGGAAGGAGACGCGTTCTGTCTCCTAGAGATGAATGTACTTTCGTGTGAAAAGTACAAATCAATCCCAGAACAACAGCAAAGTACCTTGTGAAGATGCTGGAGGAAACATGTACAAAATTGTCTATATCCAGAGTAAAACGAGTCCTATATCGGCGTAACCTGAAAGACCACTTAGCAAGGAAAAAGCAACTGCTCGAAATCCATCAGAAAATAGCCAGACTACAATTTGCAACTCCACATTGGGACAAAGATTGTACTTTTTGGAGAAATGTCCTCTGGTCTGATGACAACGAAATATAACTGTTTGGCCATAATGACCATTGTTATGTTTGGAGGAAAAAGGGGGAGGCTTGAAAGCCGGAAAACACCATCCCAACCGTGAAGCACGGGAGTGGCAGCATCATGTTCTGGGGTTGCTTTGCTGCAGAAGAGACTGGTGCACTTCACAAAATAGATGGCATCATGAGGTAGGAAAATGATGTGGATATATTGATGCAACATTTCAAGACATCAGTCAGGAAGTTAAAGCTTGGTCGCTAATGGGTCATACTTTCATACTTCCACAGTTGTGACAAAATTGCTAAAGGACAACAAATTCAAGGTATTGGAGTGGCCATCACAAAGCCCTGACCTCAATCCTGTAGAAAATGTGTGGGCAGAACTGGAAAAGCGTGTGCGAGCAAGGAGGCCGAGAAACCTGACTCAGTTACACCAGCTCTGTCAGGAGGAATGGGCCAAAATTCACCCAATTTATTGTGGGAAGCTTGTGGAAGGCTACCCGAAACATTCGACCCAAGTTAAACAATATAAAAGCAATGCTACCAAATACTAATTGATTGTATGTATGTAAGCTTCTGACCCACTGGAGATGTGACGGAAGAAAGAAAAGGTGAAAGACGTCATTCTCTATTCTATTATTCTGACATGTCACATTATTAAAATAAAGTGGTGATCCTAACTGACCTAAGACAGGGAAGTTTTACTTGGATTAAATGTCAGGAATTTGGAAAACTGTGTTTAAATGTATTTGGCTTTGGTGTATGTAAACTTCCGACTTCAACTGTATCTCCTTTTAATAGAAAGTAAAAAGTACATGAAACCGTTACTGTTAATGTTGTTTTAGTCAGGCATACATTCATCTTCAAATTATTCTGCATTTGTAACAAGATACCATTTGCACATACACTACATGACCAAAAGTATGTGAACACTTGCTCGTCGAATACATCATTCCAAAATCATTGGCATTGATATGAGGTTGATTCCCTCAATTGCTGCTACAGCAGCCCCCACTGTCCTCGGAAGGCTTTCCACTAGATGTTGGAAGATTGCTGCGAGGACTTCCATTCAGTCACAAGTGTAAATGAGTTCTTGCACTGATGTTGGGCGATTAGGCCTGGAATGCAGTCGGTATTCCAATTAATTCCAATGATGTTCGATGGGGTTGAGGACAGAATCATCTAGCATGTCATTGTATGCTCTAGCATTATGATTTTCCTTCACTGGAACTAAAGGGTCTCGCCCGAACAATGAAAAACAGCCACAGACCATTATTCATACTACACCAAACTTTACAGTTGGCACTATGCATTGGGGCAGATACCCAGATTTCGTCTGTCAGACTGCAAGATAGTGAAGCGTGATTCATCGCTTCCAGAGTCCAATGGCAGCAAGCTTAACACCAACTCCAGTCAACGCTTGGCATTGTGATGTTAGGCTTGTGTGTGGCGGCTCGACCATGGAAACCCATTTAATGAAGCTCCCGATGAACAGCTCCTGTACTGACATTGCTTCCACAGGCTTTGGACCTCAGTAGTAGGTGTTGCAATGGAGGACAGACGATTTGTACATGATACGTGCTTCAGCATTTGGCTGTCCCGTTCTGTGAGCATGTGTGGCCTACCACTTCGCGCCTGAGCCATTGTTGCTCCTAGACATTTCCACTTCGCAATAACAGCACTTACAGCTCTAGCAAGGCAGAAATTTGATGTACTGACTTTATGGAAAGGTGGCATCCTATGACGATGCCACGTTGAAAGTCGCTGAGCTTTTCAGTAAGGCCATTCTACTGCCAATGTTTCTCTATTGAGATTGCATGGCTTTGTGCTCGGTTTTATAAACCTGTCAGCAACGGGTGTAGCTGAAATAGCCGAATCCACTAATTTGAAGGGCAAAGTATGTTACTGTAATATTCACAAGAACTTGATACCAGCTTCCTGCAAGTTACTGGAAAATGCAGAGCATTAGACACAATTTATGCTTGAGCCGAGAAAGTGGTCGTCGGTACCTGGTGTGACACAATTGCGGAGCCTCCGGAGGCACGCAGTGGCCAAATTGTGCTGCGTACCGCATCTCTGTGTGCCTCTCAAATTTTGTAACAATGATGAGGGCTCCGAAATAGATCCGTATTGACATGATTGGTTGACGGTAGGTGAGGGTGGGAGGTCCTGTATAAACAGAACTCACTTCCTTGACAACTTCCTTCACAAAAGCTCTGCTCTGCTCCGGGAAGTGAAAGATGAATGAATGCCCTGACTTCTGCATTGGCCATATCACCGTAAATGCTGCTCGGCAATGCAGATGTCAAATTGACCATGCAGCACCTTTCAGCCTACTATACTGTGAGAAGGTAAATGATACTGTAATCATGTCAGTACTTTATTGTACTTACATGGGATTAGTGTAAACAGGTCGAGTGTCAGGTATTTGTATATCACTTGCACTTCTAGAGGCCTAAACAAAGGCTTCCAAACTGGCTGTGATTACAGGGAAAACAGACTTAAAGGATATGCTTAATATTCACCAATTAAAGGTTTAAGTCCCACTGCCTCTCTGATCTGTTCCCTATACAGTGCTTTCGGAAAAAATTCAGCACCGTTTGCTTTTTCCACATTTTGTTACGTTACAGCCTTATTCTAAAATTGATTAAATAAATAAAAATCCTCAGCATTCTACACACAATACCCCACAATGATGAAGTGAAAACAGGTTGTCAGAAATGTCTTTGCCTTTCCTATCTCTGCAGCACTCCACTAATCAGGTCTTTATGGTGGAGTGGCCAGACGGAAACCACTCTTCAGGCAAAGGCACATGACAGCCAGCTTGGAGTTTGCCAAAAGGCAACTAAAGACTCTCAGACCATGAGAAACAAGATTCTCTGGTCTGATGAAACCAAGATTGAACACTTTGGCCTGAATGCCAAGCGTCACGTCTGGTGGAAACCTGGCACCATCCCTATGGTGAAGCACGGTGGTGGCACCATCATGCTTTTGGGATGTTTTTCAGCGGCATGGCCTTGGAGACTAGTCAGGAGCGAGGGAAAGATGAATGAAGCAAGGTACAAATCTGGGGTGATGGTTCACCTTCCAACTGGACAATGACCCTAAGCACACAAAACAAAACAACACAGGAGTGGTTTCGGGTCAAGTCTCTGAATGTCCTTAAGTGAACCAGCCAGAGCCTGGACTTGAACCTGAAAATAGCTGTGCAGCGATGCTCCACATCCAACCTGACAGAGCTTGAGAGCATCTGAAGAGAAGACTCTATGCTGTAATCACTGCCAAAGGTGCTTCAACAAAGTACTGAGTAAAGGGTCTGAATACTTACTGTATGTGATTTGATAAATTAACACACATTTTTAGAACAGTTTTTGCTATTTCATTATGGGCTATTGTGTGTAGATGGATGAGGAAATAAACAATTTAATCAATTTTAGAATAAGGCTGCAAAGTAACAAAATGTGGGTAATGTCAAGGGGTCGGAATACTTACCAAAGGCACTGAATATATTAAATGATTAGGGCACTACTACCACATATCAGTTCAATTGGTATAGCATTAACACTATCTGGTGCAGCAAATATAGCCACTTACAAGGCATGTCTCATATGTTAATGAGCCAGCAATTCTTTCCCTTCCCTCAAAATGTGTCCACAATGCAACATGATTTACAGAATGCTTCAAACAACAATAACAAATCAATCCAAGGTAAGCTAAGAAAAAAGAAAAAATGCATTGAATCAAAATTCAACCGTTACAAATGTGCAACTTACTGCCACTCTGATCTATCTCTTACATCCCTTTAAAAGTAATGGAACTGCTACTACATATCACTTAAACTGGTACAGCAATCTCACGAATGGATGCAACAAGTGTAGCACTTACCAAGGCACTCCTCAAAATATATTTAAGAGCCACAACAACACCATGCACCTGCAAAAGGTTTTTGGCGCAGCGGTCTAAGGCCCTGTATCTCAGTGCAAGAGACGTCACTACAGTCCCAGATTCGAATCCAGGCTGTATCACATCCGGCCGTGATTGGAAGTCCCATAGGACAGTGCACAATTTACCCAGCGTCGTCTGGGTTTGGCCGGGGTAGGTCGTCATTGTAAATAAGAATTTGTTCATAAATAATAATAATTCATAACACATCCATAAAGACTCTATCGCATGACACTGTACTTATTTTAAAGTGAGACACCTTTGGTCATTCATAACACGTACATAAATGCCTTATTGTAAGACGCTGTACATACTATAAAGTCAATTACCTTTGGTCATTCACAACACAGGCTTAATGACGAAACCCAAATGCTTTGACACCTAAGGAATTATCACTAACAGCTAAAAAAATACACATTCAAGTTTAAACCATAGATGTCCTTGTATTTTTACATTATCATCTTCCCTATCCCTAACATAGGGGATGTCAAATTAAAAAGTTAAAACTATACAAATCCATTAAGTTTCAAGAAGTCCAGCAATACAATTACATTGAACATTGCACAAGGCTGTGAACAGTATACCGTGTACTTGATCTGGCTGACGAAAGGTTCCAACCGTAATGGCTCCAACCTTAATAGTTACACCAAATAAAGTTAGCAGGTCTGTTCGGAAATGCCTTTGTCACATCATCTGGATGAGGGCATTTCTGAGCTGCACTGATAGGGAAGTGTTTTCTATCCTAATCTGTCAATGTTATGCATATTATAGCATCTGGTCCTTAGAAATAGGCTGTTTACTTTGGGAACATTATTTTTCCAAACATAAAAAAAGTGCCCCCTAGCTTCAAGAATCCCATAAAAAATGTGTGGGCAGAACTGAAAAAATGTGTGCGAGCAAGGAGGCCTATAAACCTGACTCAGTTACACCAGCTCTGTCAGGAGGAATGGACCAAAATTCACTCAACTTGTTGTGGAAGCTACCAGCAACATTTGTCCTAAGTTAATCAATTTAAAAGCAATGCTACCAAATACTATTTGAGTGTATGTTAACTTCTGACCCACTGGGAATGTGATGAAAGAAAGAAAAAGTGGAAATATATCATTCTCTCTACTATTATTGTAACGGCGTTCTTCTTTTGTTGAAGGAGAGTCGGACAGAAATGCAGCGTGTAAGTTACTCATGTTTATTAGGAAGACAAAACGAACGAACTATACATGAATAACTATAAATACAAAAAACAACAAACAGAACGTGAAACCTATTATAGCCTGACTGGTGCACACTACACAGAGACAGGAACAATCACCCACGAAATGCAAAGCGAAACCAGGCTACCTAAATACGGTTCCCAATCAGAGACAACGAGAATCACCTGACTCTGATTGCGAACCGCCTCAGGCAGCCAAACCTATTAAACACATACACCCCTAATCCGCTACAATCCCAAACACTACAAACCCCAATACGAAATACAATACATAATAACCCCATGTCACACCCTGGTCTGACTAACTAATAAACTAAAACACAAAATACTAAGACCAAGGCGTGACAATTATTCTGACATTTCACATTCTTAAAATAAAGTGGTGATCCTAACTGACCTAAGACAGGGTATCTTTACTTGGTTAAATGTCAGGAATTGTGAAAAACTGAGTTTAAATGTATTTGGCTAAGGTGTATGTAAACTTCCGACTTAAACTGTGTTTATATTTCCCTTGTATATCTTAAGGTATTTAGATGGGGAAAAAAATAGGCCAATATACAGTGCCAAGTGAAAGTATTCGGCCCCCTTGAACTTTGCGACCTTTTGCCACATTTCAGGCTTCAAACATAAAGATATAAAACTGTATTTTTTTGTCAAGAATCAGCAAAATTATTCAGCCCCTTTACTTCCAGTGCAGCAAACTCTCTCCAGAAGTTCAGTGAGGATCTCTGAATGATCCAATGTTGACCTAAATGACTAATGATGATAAATACAATCCACCTGTGTGTAATCAAGTCTCCATATAAATGCACCTGCACTGTGATAGTCTCAGAGGTCCGTTAAAAGCGCAGAGAGCATCATGAAGAACAAGGAACACTCCAGGCAGGTCCGAGATACTGTTGTGAAGAAGTTTAAAGCCGGATTTGGATACAAAAAGATTTCCCAAGCTTTAAACATCCCAAGGAGCACTGTGCAAGCGATAATATTGAAATTGAAGACCACTGCAAATCTACCAAGACCTGGCCGTTCCTCTAAACTTTCAGCTCATACAAGGAGAAGACTGATCAGAGACGCAGCCAAGAGGCCCATGTTCACGCTGGATGAACTGCAGAGATCTACAGCTGAGGTGGGGGACTCTGTCCATAGGACAACAATCAGTTGTATATTGCACAAATCTGGCCTTTATGGAAGAGTGGCAAGAAGAAAGCCATTTCTTAAAGATATCCATAAAAAGTGTTGTTTAAAGTTTGCCACAAGCCACCTGGGAGACACACCAAACATGTGGAAGAAGGTGCTCTGGTCAGATGAGACCAAAATTTAACTTTTTGGCAACAATGCAAAACGTTATGTTTGGCGTAAAAGCAACACAGCTCATCACCGTGAACACACCATCCCCACTGTCAAACATGGTGGTGGCAGCATCATGGTTTGGGCCTGCTTTTCTACAGCAGGGACAGGGAAGATGGTTAAAATTGATGGGAAGATGGATGGAGCCAAATACAGGACCATTCTGGAAGAAAACCTGATGGAGTCTGCAAAAGACCTGAGACTGGGACGGAGATTTGTCTTCCAACAAGACAATGATCCAAAACATAAAGCAAAATCTACAATGGAATGGTTCAAAAATAAACATATCCAGGTGTTAGAATGGCCAAGTCAAAGTCCAGACCTGAATCCAATCGAGAATCTGTGGAAAGAACTGAAAACTGCTGTTCACAAATGCTCTCCATCCAACCTCACTGAGCTCGAGCTGTTTTGCAAGGAGGAATGGGAAAAAATGTCAGTCTCTCGATGTGCAAAACTGATAGAGACATACCCCAAGCGACTTACAGCTGTAATCGCAGCAAAAGGTGGCGCTACAAAGTATTAACTTAAGGGGGCTGAATAATTTTGCACGCCCAATTTTTCAGTTTTTGATTTGTTAAAAAAGTTTGAAATATCCAATAAATGTCGTTCCACTTCATGATTGTGTCCCACTTGTTGTTGATTCAAAAAATACAGTTTTATATCTTTATGTTTGAAGCCTGAAATGTGGCAAAAGGTCGCAAAGTTCAAGGGGGCCGAATACTTTCTCAAGGCACTGTATATTAATGACTTTGTAACAGCTCCAAACAGTTGTCCACTACAAGAAATGCTCACGGGTAGCGTTTTATTTATCCTTTATTTTACCAAGTAAGTTGACTGAGAACACGTTCTCATTTGCAGCAACGACCTGGGGAATAGTTACAAGGGAGAGGAGGGGGATGAATGAGCCAATTGTAAACTGGATATAATTAGGTGACCGTGATGGTGTGAGGGCCAGATTGGGAATTTAGCCAGGACACCGGGGTAACACCCCTACTCTTACGATAAGTGCCATGGGATGTTTAATGACCTCAGAAAGTCAGGACACCCGTTTAACGTCCCATCCGAAAGACAGCACCCAACACACGGCAGTGTCCCCAATCACTGCCCTGGGGAATTGGGATATATTTGTTTAGACCAGAGGAAAGAGTGCCTCCTACTGGCCCTCCAACACCACTTACAGCAGCATCTGGTCTTCCATCCAGGAACTGACCAGGACCAACCCTGCTTAGCTTCAGAAGCAAGCCAGCAGTGGTATGCAGGGTGGTATGCTGCTGGCAAACCATAGTCTGAAGAAATACCCACATAATACATCTCCATTAAATAATATAAAATTGAATGCATATCATACAGTTAATTTATGAGATTACAAAATATTTAGGCCTAGGCCCAGCTAGCTAACTGGTTTTGGAGATAGATTCACCTTAAATTTTTGAATCGGGACCACATTTTTATCTCTGTTGTCCTGCACAAAGTGTCTGTAATAAAAAAATATATATTATTAGCTATCTAACTTTAGCTCGCTAGCTAGAAGTTCCTTTGAAGTCACCAAAATTATTTGAAATAACATTTTAGGTAGCCATGTAACCTAGCCATACACTTAAATAATTTCAATTACCATAAATAATGGAAAAAACAATTAAATAAATAATTAGGCAATAAAAATGTACTTATTTAAAAGTGTTTTGCTGTGCATGACTGCACTTTAGACAAAGTGTCATCCTGCAGCACAGCATTTTGGGGAAAGTTGAGGTCAGGTCCAATATTGGGTAAGCAACCAACAGGGAAAGGGGTTAGGCCATCCTAGAAATGTTTTGGTAATCCTAGAATTGTGTTTCCGTAGTATAATATATGCCATTTAGGAGAAGATTTTATCCAAAGCTACTTGCATGCATGCATGTCATGCATGCAAATGTAAGTGGTGTGAAATGGCTAGCGAGTTAGAGATGTGCACTAGTAGCATTTCAACGCCACTCGCTCTGAGACTTTGAAGTAGTTGTTACTCTTGCTCTTCAAGAACCGGGGACTTTGTAGTGCGATGGGTAACAATGCTTCATGGGTGACCGATGTTGTGTTCAGAGGGACTGGTTGGGGCAAGGAGAGGGACGCAAGCAATACGTTTACACATGCATTTTTACGCATGGGTGGTCCTGGAAATCTAACCCTCTATCCTGGCGTTGCAATGCTCTACCAACATGCATGACAAGGTTATACATTCCTTGTGAAACCTCAATGAAATATTATTTATAAAGCCTTTATTAAGCAATGCTTATGTCACCCTTTATAATGATTGTTGACATATGTATGTAGTACTTTATGGAGGCTTTATGAAGCCTTTATAAGCTAAACATTTAAAGTGGGACCATTTAGGGTAACTCTTTTCAATGTCCCCTGCTGTTGCATGGGATCTCATGCCTTTTTTCACCCATCAAGTGTACAGACGACTTCTGTCAGCCATCAGTTGCTGTGTGGCAGATGTCACAACATTTATTGTCACGATGATTTATTGCTTTAGTTGGTCGACAGCCACAGGGAACAACACATCAAAAAGGCCAAGCATAACCAGTAGGGGAGAGAACCTCAGAATGCCCACAACCCAACCAAGTTCCATTTTGCCCCCCGAGGCCTCGTTTCGCTCCCAGTTATTGTTTGGCCATCTGTTTCATATCAAGCCTCTCATAGGTTTTCCAACTAAGCAATCATGTTTTTTCTGCCAAGAATGGTTACCTTCCTTTTGCCCGACTATCACCCCTACTGTGGTCCATCATGCCAGAAGTTGGCCACTGGTGGCAAACCACCTGTGGCAGAGGTTCATGTGAAGAGAAAGAAGATGAGTTTTTGTGTTTTGTCTTTTTCCATTTACCTTGCTTTCTGTGCCTCTCTGTGTCTTTCAGAAGCCTCTTGAAGGCATACTATTGCACTGAAATCACTGTATCAACAGTGAATGCCTCAAGCTATAGTATTTGGAAATACTGTGCAAACAATTATTTTGGTAAATGCAGTATGTATGTGCCAAATATTTTCATTTGTTATTTATTTTGTTTTACGTTTAAATTTATTTGCAAACCTGTTTCACACTAAATAGTCCTGAACACACAAAGCCAGCAGCGTATTTATCTAGCCAAATCTATTGGAGGTGAAAGTGTCATTTCCGGCAATGTACCCCCCTAATAAACCTATTGATTTATTTTAACAGTGAGACTTTATTCAAGCCATCTTCTCTCACTCCAGACATGACGATAGCAGCAGCCTATCATCTGATGTTTCACTTTGTCTGCATCCGAAACAGCACCATATTCCCTTTATAGTTCACTACTTTGACAATAGCCCAATGGATGCCAGTCAAAAGTAGTACACTATATAGGGAATAGGGTGCCATTTAGGATGTAGCCCTTGAGAAGGCTGAGCTCTGGGACAGCTATTCTCTGCCGATGCTGCCAAATATGAAAGCTATGAGCCCTTCTCACCCCACCACACCAAGGGCACACATCATCACTTTACTGGTCCATCTTCCCTATTGATGCATGGCTTCTAAAACCAGTCAGAAAACAGCAGTATGTTTAACAAACTACTGTATTTGAGTGAGGCAGCAGCAGACCCAGGCTCACAGACACCAAGGCACACAGACGCCAAGGCACACAGACCAAACAGCAGAAGAAGCTCTATTTACACTATATTCACACTGGTAGAGGCATACAGGTGAAGCTGGTTGAGAGAATGCCAAGTGGGCAAAGCTGTCATCAAGGCAAAGGGTGGCTACTTTGAGTAATCTTAAATATTAAATATATTTTAGATTTGTTTAACACTTTGTTTTGGTTACTACATGATTTCATATGTATTATTTCATAGTGTAGAAGTTTTCACTATTATTCCACAATGTAGAAAATAGTAAAAAATAGTTAAAAACCCTTGAATGAGTAGGTGTGTCCAAACTTTTGACTGGTACTGTATATATTCTTAAATGAGCATGCAGTAACTTGTAAAATTGTCAGATTAAAGGAAATACTTTCACTGTCTTTAATGAAATGAATCCATCATTTGACAGATACCGTTTGCAGTGATGTGGTGATCAGCAGACCTCTATGATCTGCAAACTGCGTATTATCTGTGCAAATGCATAAAATCAATGTTTGCAGGAATGTTGAAGAAAGGGTTTGAATGTGTTGTTGATACAGCTAATTCATACACCAAATATGACATCTGGCCTAACATTAACCTCACTGCGTGATTGGATGCTCATGGATACACAACTGGGGAGAAAGCATGAAAGCAAGGGGTGGCAGGTAGTGGAGAGGTTAGATTGTTGGGTCAAAGGTTGATGGATCAAATCCCTGAGCTGACAATGTAAATATTGGTCGTTCTGCCCCTGAACAAAGCAGTTCCTCAGTAGGCTGTCATTGTAAATAATAATTTATTTTTAATCATTGACTTAAAAAAAATGAATGTGCTGAATCAATTAAAATTATTTTTTAAATGCTGTGCATTGAACTAAAGCAATAACTATGCAGCTATGCACAACACTTGAGTGTGGAATAAGGACAAACAGCTCAAGACTAGCAGGCAAGTGAACAGCGAGGGATTCTCAATGCAAAAAAGAATAATTAGATACCAGTGGGGGACAAAGCACTGACAGGTGTTTATGCAAATTAGCTGTGAATGGATTCATCTTACTAATGGGGAAAACAACACTGAGGGAGTAAGGTGTGAGGTGTGGAGTTGAGGTTAGTCAACTGCTAAGCTCTTTTTTGATCATTTAGGACCTGCTGGAACCAAAGACAATATGTGATCACTTTTTACGGAAATGTTTATGCAAAAAATAGACTAATATATTCATAATTTACACATTGAAGATAACATTTTTATGATAGTGACCGTGTCAGTTTCACTCCAATCACACGTCTATCAGACATTCCTTAGGTAGGTAGTAATCATATCATACTGTCAGTGGCAACTCGTCATTCAGGGCAGGTGGGGCATAGCCTGTTTTGAGCTCCCCGTTGCTATAAAACAAAAAAAAAAAATATATATATATATATATATATATTTTTTTTTGCGTGTCATTTTGGCATTAATACATGTCACATATCAGTTTGCAAACAATGTAAAAAAAATCAATAAATAATTGAGTTAGTAAAGATGCATACAAACATGGTCTCTTATTCGCTTTCTTGAGTAAGGCAGCTTGAAGAATGGATGTGTTTCAACCTAGCTAGAATGGAGGTCTTTCAACCTAGTCCTTTCTGTGGTGGTGGGGCAGCCAACGGAAAATACGGAGCGTAGGGGTTGGGAATGTTCTCAATTTGCGCTGTGATTGTCCCAGTGTTCTGTCACTCATGGGGACACTATGACACAGCAAAATCTATGGTGAAAGCTAGAAAATTCAAGCCCCTTGCATGCTGCCATTGAGTTACATTAGAAGTGCCCGTCCAAGAAGGCTCAAGATCATTGGCTACAGATAAAATTATGTCAAATCACTTCAGACAAGTAATCATCATCATGAATCAAGTCAACAGTCTTCTGGCAAATCCTTTTCAATCCTTGTCATATGAAGAGAAATTATAGATAAAACGTATGCGTGCTCATCTTCCATTGGACATAAACAAGTTGGAAATCACAAAATTCAACAATGAATGGTTTGGAATGAATCAGTGGCTAACTGCAAGTGTTGCAAAGCAATCAGTAGCCTGCTATTCAGTGGAGTGGGTGTGTGGTCCAAGTCGGGGTTTAAGGGTCTCTTTTCCATTCTTTAAAGGATAAACATTCAACACAATGGGCCAAAAAAGGTTGAATACATTAGCCAAGTCCAGCATGACTTCTGCTGTATTCAAACCAACTGGAAACTCAGAATTTGAAAATCTCAGATTTCAGTGTGTTCAAAGTCAACTGAACTGGGAACTCGGGGAAAAAAATGAGCTCTGACTGGAAAATACATTTTATCCAACTCAGAATCCCAAGTCGAGAACTTGGGCCTCTTTCTAGAGCTCTGACATGAAGATCACTGACGTCATGATTCAACCTTGTTTTTTCCTGAGTTCCCAGTTGTCTTGAAAGAACCATAAATTCAGAGAATGACAAAGTTTCATGGCAGTAAATTAATCTAAATTAACTGTTTCCCTGCCAGACAAGGCTCTGATAGCCAAGTGTAGCAGTGGTAAGGATTCACTCGATGGTACTGAAAATAAAGCCCTGCTGTTGGGACAGCTTTATGTAGTACTTAACAGTTTGTGGGCACTGTTTGTCACCGTTAAAGTGCAATTAATGTATTGTTTAGTGTTGTGTTGTTATGTGTAGTGGCTTTGCTGGCATACATCTAAAAATGGGACTTTGCCCAATGGGATTTTGCCCAACCTCGATTTACATGCTAAAATTGCTACTGCATATTGTCATGGTCATATCTTAGTGAAATGACCAGGAATGTCCTAATTATAAACAATTTATCATCTAGTAGGCTTTGATTCAATTTCCAATATCCTCGCCCACGTTGAAATTCTGTAAGAGTAATATATATGTGGTGATCCGACCACATTCTGTCCCCTATTTAACACTTTTTTTAACGTTTGAAGCCAGAGAGAATGGCATTAGAAAGTAGTCAAGAAGACTAGCTTGATTAAGCCTCCGCCATATATATCTCACTAGGTCAGGGTATTTAAGTCTCTATATATCCACTAATTCCATTGACACTAATTCCATGACATTCATGATTTCCTGAGGGTGCCTGAGGGTGATAGTTTGTTGTGTGATTTCCTTTCCGGTCCATAGAGGTATTTAAGACCGTATTAAAATCTCCCACCATAATAATAGAGTCTAGTGTTGCTTGTAGAGTTGATCAATTCTTATATATTTTCAAAGAAGCTAGGATCATCATTATTTGGACTGTATAGGTTAATAAGCCATATCTGTTTATTGTCCAATAACATATTTAAAATAATCCATCTACCTTGATGATCTGTTTGGACAATTTGCACATTTAAATCAAAATTACTGTTAATTAAAACCATCACCCCTTTTGAATTTCTTTGCCCATGGGAGAAATATATTTTGTCCCCCCCAGTCCTTTTTCCACAAAACTTCAACTAAAATTGCTGAATGAGTTTCCTGTAAACAATATATATTATATTACCTCTCTTTTAGCCAGGTAAATACTGATCGTCTTTTCTTATTATCTGCTAAGCCATTACAACTGGCTATACTTTTTTCACCATATGAGACACAACTTTCAATTCTATTCATCAAAATATATGTTTGTAAATGTACCATTAAAAAGTAACGTGATGATTGAGTATATATCTGTACCTTGATATTTGCATTGCTACTAAGTAAACCTCTAAACCTGGTCTCCACTATTCCACCCGCTAAAAGCCCTCCTCATCCCAAGTTGGGTTGTCATCACAATGCCCGGCAGACCACCCCCGACCCCCCGTATCCCATAGCCTTGAAAAGAGTGGGATCCATCATTCAAAAAGAACACACGGTGCCATTTAAAGAACAGAAGTAGATTAACCGCCAAATGCATTTCCATCTCCCTCACCTCGATGTGTATTATATATAGCAATTTAAAAATATATATATATATACTGTATATATATTTAAACAATTCTGTTTCTTAATTTCCATAATTAGCTATTAATATTTGTTGTAATGTAGGCAATGTATGCAAATGATTTTACCTCTCACCAGTCTCGACATTACAAAATTACAATATTGCAAGCAATTATTATACTAGCAAACAATTATTGTGATTCATCCTTATTGTCCCTAGCATCTTTAACTCCTTCGCAACTGTTTTGGGATACGCACATACACAATCAACCCTTTCCCCGCACACAACCATAGTCTCACATTCTCAACATTTGCACCAATCCAGAGCCCAACTCATGAAAGGTCTTTATTTACGAATGCATATACAGTTGTAGCTGTATGAGAAAGCCTGCTTGACTGTGCAAAAAAGAAAATGGGCAGAAATGGAGAGATTTTATTAACCACTGTCACGTCCTTGATGATGGAGGTCAAATGTACACCTTTTCCCTGTCCCCTGCATTGACCATATTCCCAAGCATCTCCATGCAGTCAGCCTTTTGATTTTGTGCCATGAGGGCCACAATAATATACCCCCTCTCTGAATGTCCGAGTTTGACTCCCTCCCCATGGGTTACTGCAGCTAGTGTTGCCAGCACTGCCTGGGTGGGGGCACCCCAACAGAATCCCCACCGGCTAGGTATAAGGTCATCAAGGTTCTCATTAGCAGCTTCAAGAATTTCCTTCTATAGTATGCTCTCCCTTTAGGGGGCTTTGGCTTTGCAGGAACAACCCTGCCAATCAGGCTCAGAATCTTGAGGGGGCAGTGCTGCTCTAGGTCTCTGACCGCATTTTGGCTGCATAAAGACCGCTTACAGCAGGCCCATAAAACAGTTATGGACTTCTCCTTATTATCTGGGTCATTCAGGTGGGTGTTATTGTCTTGTTCGAAGATTCATTTTAGGCCAAATTGTTCTGGTACTTGTTCTACTTCATGATGCCGTTGACATTGACAAGAGCCCCAGGATCAGTGGAAGCAAAATACCCCCATAACATCAGACCTCCACCACCATATTTTACTGAACACTCTTTGAAGTTAAGATGCCTGGAAGAACCTTTTGACAAAACAAGCAAGAATAGCATAGAAAATCACTGTACAATCTAAACTGCTGTGAAATATAATTTCCATATCCAAAAATATTGTATTTTCAGCTGTTTGAAGTTGGTGTACAAAACCAAAAGTAAAAGACGCATTTACTCTAACGGATGGCCCAAAATATATATACAGTATCTTAAAGTCCCGCTCCTACTAAGGGTTCCTCCAAGCACCTGTTGCTACGTTGAAATATTACAGGTTGTTTCAAGAACCCCTCAACTAACTGAAGGTGTAAATGTGAACCACTGACTAGCAATGGTTCCTTGAGGAACTTCGGGGGTTCCTTGAGGATGTCCAGGGTTCCTTGAGTCACAACTATTTATAAGAGTGAAGGCGTGAGGTATTGTTTGCATGTGCTTTCTTCTTTTGTGTTTGGCCAAAGACCTCTATTTTCATGTCATATTACTATTTCTCTCTCCCTCTCTCCCTCTCTCCTCCCTTCATCTCCTGCTCTCTTTCGCTCGATGCCTGGCATCCTCGGCACATTTACATAACGTTGTGTAACATGTAAAACCAAACACAACTTGACGTGACCAAGTTATTCTACTGACTGAACCCAATTGAGCAGCAAGCTAGAGTCTAACACTTGCCAGTGGACTTGAAGAAGCACAGAAAGGCTGAGGAAAGTGCTGGGGCCAAAGGCTAAAGCAGAAATCAGTAAGTTAAGGAGGAGCACATAGCTGTCAGTTGAACTGTATACTCACCAGGTCTCTGTGCTCTAACCTGCAATTGATTCGGTGTTGGGCTGTTGACTCCAGAACTTAGCGGCTTGCCCCTTGCTGCTCTCTGAGGGAAAGGCCGACATGGAGGGGAGGGTGACAGGACCTCCGACTGGACTAGATAGAGCTCTTGACTGTTCTATAGAGTCAAATACTGCCACTGATAGGGGCTGTTAAATGTATACATTTCTCTCTTATTCTATTCATGGATTTTTATTTCAGTCATTCCTGCCAGTCATCCATTAATCTTAGCATTTTTGTGTACACTGATGACTATAGGATCAGTTTCATTTTCTCCTTTGGTTTCTCAAGTTTTGGTTTCACATCTTTTTGAAAACAGAGGTATTCAGATTCATGCAACACATCTTAAATGTGTATTTTTCTTCTTGTGGTTTATGTTGTATATTAAAGATTGATGTGCAATCAATATTCTGGTGTCATACTCGCCTGGAAGACGGTGTGAAGCACAGCAAGAGTTCTGTCTAATCTGTCACATGCACCATACAGAATATGTGTAGCAGACATCTGCATCCACCACAGTTGGGATTCATATAAATATTTGAAAGAGAGGTGTGGCTATCAATCAATATCCAATGTCTGTGGAATGTGAATGTTTGGGAGTGCCGGATGCACATAGAGGTCTGACAAGCCACTTGGGAGGTGAGAGAGAGATACTTTGATGTGTACATAACAGTTATTGGGCAGTATGTCATTTGATACTAGATAATTCTATAGTGAAATATAAAGGCCTTCATTTATATTCACAATCGGTGTCAAATGTTTTTTCAGAGGCTTGCCTGTAATCACAAACTTATTAAATTAATTGAAAACAAAATTGTTTTCTATAACCATTCATTTCAATGATGCGAGATGTAAATGTTTTAGTTAACAATGGAAATAAAACTTAATTGAAGGTCAAAAGACAGCCTGTGAAGAAAGATGAGATATCGTAACTACCTGCATAACACTGTCACTTCCTATAAATTATAAAAGGGATAACTAGAATATAACACTGACAGGAGAGACAGCAAGGGAAATAGACTTACTTATATGTCTTTGTAAAAAACTAAACAAGTATAGAAATACATTTCAAAAGCCGTTGTGTCTCGAGGGTCATTGTGTGTGGCGGAATATAATATAATGTAATAACAGTTTGTATAAAGACAAACTTGAGACAATAAAACCTCCTGTCAGTCAATACTCAATACTCACCATTGAGGCTAATCTCAAACACAATGGCCCCCAACAACAAATAAAGCACTGACGGCCAGGTTGTATTTGTGTGCATCTTTCATGGAGGTTAATACTGACAGGCATTCAGGTACTCACAACACAGCTCACGAGGGAGCATTCAAAAGCAAAGACCTGGTAGGCTTGTGTGTTATATTACATTAAACATTTCTCTGTCTGTGGGTGGTGGAAGCTTTTTCTTGTTGTGTCCCTGGTTGTCCACCTTGGGCTGCATCTCCTTCAGGCAGGGAGCCAGGGCTGACAAGCACAGTGGGAGGGCCAGGAACCAGCATGCATCCAGCCCATCATAATGAACCCCAGACTATCTTAAACACAATCAAATGCTTAACTAACAACCTTCAAAAAGACATGGAAATACAGGGTTTGTTTTTTATCTTGTCATCGTTGTCGTTTTTCTCCGAGATGTGTTGCTTTGATTGCACAGCTAATGTGACCACAGGAGAGATTATTATATTATTCAAGAGACGTAGATCATGGATTGCTTAATGTGATAGCATTCAGCATGCTAAAGACATGTAATCAAACACTATGTGAAAGATGGTAAACATATTAAAACAACAATACTTTTGTACATTATTTTGCTGTGGTTTAATGACAATACATCACACTTAAAATAAACTTGCCACACTTATACAACTGCATTCATGAGTAAAAGCATACAATCATTACGTATACATACTCATGTACATTGGGGTCCAGACATTTTTATCTTCATGCTTTCAATGGGCTATGCTGAGCAACTTAACGTGAGCTTGTGTTAACTTAAGGATCTGCCCCTTTTTCTTTTCTTTTTTTTGTACCATCATCTTTGAAATGCAAGAGAAAGGCCATAATGTATTTTGCCAGCCCAGGCGCAATTTAGATTTTGTCCACTAGATGGCAGCAGTGTATGTGCAACGTTTTAGACTGATCCAATGAACCATTGTATGCATGTTCAACATTTTGTTGAACACAAATAATAGCATGGTATTATTTCACTGTAATAGCTACTATAAATTGGACAGTACAGTTAGATTAACAAGAATTTAAGCTTTCTGCCAATATCAGATGTCTATATCCTGGGAAATGTTCTTGTTACTTACAAACTCATGCTAATCTCATTAGCCTTCTTTAGCTCAACCGTTCGTTGGGGGGACCCACTGATCCTGTGGATGTTAAATTCTACAACCACCGAAAAGGAAGAGATTCCCAAACCTTCCATATGAAAGCCATCACCTACAGAGAAATTAACCTGGAGAAGAGCCCCCTAAGCAAACTGGTCCTGGTGCTCTGTTCACGAACACAAACAGACCCCACAGAGACCTAGGTCAACAACACAAACCTAACCGATGGGTGTTTCTCATCATCAGAAACAGCACAGGTTATGCACATGGTTAGGGACAGGCGCAGCTCCACTGGTATAAACAGGTTATTTGGTTTCGAAGGATATTAGACAATCAAGTGTGGGATATTGACACAGCTCACCTCTGCTGGGAGTTGAGAAAACTGGAGAATATGCAGGATGTTTTTCCAGGAAATCATACATTAACCTCTAGAGAAGGAGAAGGAAAAGGGGAATGGTAAATCAAATGACTTTTCCCCTTTTGTGCCCAATTGATTAGAAGCAGAAAGATCTTGGGGAGTGACAAATTGATCGAAATAAGATGTTATCAATACTTATTCTGCAACAAAAACAACTTACTTTTCCAAAACCATGAGTCATGTAGCACATTATGGGAAGGGACAGGCTGTGGTAGTTAAAAAGGCATGCCCTGATAATCTTTCTCCGTGTCCAACAGCTAAATAAAGATAAACTGAGCTCCAATTGTCATGTTCACACTTGCTCATGCTCACACCGCAAACTATTCTTTCTCAGTCTCCAGTTAAACAGCTCATAATTAAAGTCTGACCACCTCTTCACATGAGTCTCACAAGGCTTAGGTACTTGGCAAATAGACATGGACTTGGGGTGGAATACATCCAAGTACATCTCCTTGTCATAAAATGTATCCTTGTGAGATAAGCCATGTTGACGGTAATTACTCTGATTAATCTTGTGTTAGCAGTCTTTTGGATAATCAGTTTGTCAAAGTCAGCCAGGATTCTATTCCCTCATCCTTCCATCTCTCCATCCCACCATCCACATCCAGCATTGCCTCAAGACTTCGTTTTAGTGCTTGTGGGGATATTTTTGTATGCCAAGTAGAGGCTGACAGTGTGTGACTATGCCAACCCAATGGGGGCACGGAGAGACACGGATGTGACATTGCTCGATTCTGGCTGTGATGGCACCTTGGCTTTCTCTGTGGCAATGTCAAAAGGTGCTTCACGTAAGATGGAGACTTACAGAAGCTCATCAATACATAATAGATTGTCCCTAATTTGGGTCAGGATGAAGTGCAATCTCTGGGCACGAGGCCCTAGTATTAGAGATTATATTGTTACACTGTTGAGGATGTTTTTGATTAACATTTCTTTCACATCCTCTTCTTCCCTGTAATATAAGCCAGGCATGAATGACAGCATTGATAACATACCAGTTATGGAAAAGGGACTCAGGACAATACTATAGCAGTCTCACAATGAGTTTCAGTGAGTACTGAACAGACTCTATTGTTATGGACTCGATTGTATCATGAGTCTGTTTTAAAACATAGTCCTTGAAAACTTGGATTGAAATGGGCTGACTAATTTATCAATTAAGAAAAATAACTTTGCACTCTCCGTATTCTACTATTCTAACTCTGTAGTAAGTTGAGAACCTGACTGAGTTCCTAAAAAAATATATATATTTATACAGTACCAGTCAAAAGTTTGGACACATCTACTCATTCATTGAAGTTCTTTATTTTTTATTGCAACATAATAGTTAACACATCAGGAGTCAAGTAGTAACCAAAAAGTGTAAATTTGAGATTTTTCAAAGTAGCCACCCTTTGCCCTGATGACAGCTCTGCACACACTTGGCATTCTCAACCAGCTTCACCAGGAATGCTTTTCCAACAGTCTTGAAAGAGTTCCTACATATGCTGAGCACTTGTTGGCTGCTTTTCCTTCACTCTGTGGTCCAACTCATCCCAAACCATCTTAGTTGGGTTGAGTTCGGGTGATTGTGGATGCCAGGTCATCTGTTGCAGCACTCCATCACTCTCCTTCTTGGTCAAATAGCTCTTACACAGCCTGTAGGTGTGTTGTGTCATTTTCCTGTAGAACAACAAATGATAGTCCCACTAAGCGCAAACCAGATGGGATGGCATATCGCTTCAGAATGCTGTGGTAGCCATGCTGGTTAAGAGTGCCTTGAATTCTAAATAAATCACAGACATTGTCCCCAGCAAAGCATCCCCACACCACCACACATCCTCCTGCATGCTTCACGGTGTGAACCACACATGCAGAGATCATCAGATCAACCACTCTGCATCTCACAAAGACACGGCGGTTGGAAACAAAAATCTCACATTAGGACTCATCAGACCAAAGACAGATTCCCACCGCTCTAATGTCCATTGCTCGTGTTTCTAGGCCCAAGCAAGTCTCTTGTTCTTATTGGTGTACTTTAGTAGTGTTTACCTTGGTTTCACAGTAACCTTTTGCAGTTACTGTCACATCTGCTCCGCTACGCCCTCTTTTGTTCATCCGGTGTCTTCTTGACCTGCAGTTACTCCCCCTGTACACTCTCTCTCTCTCCGGCTCCTTCTCTGTGTGATTGTGTGGTTGGAGACAGGTGTGCTGGAGTCAGAGCAGATCCCTACCAGCTGCAACTAGTTCCATAATCAAGACCTCTACAAATACTCAGTCCTACCACTACCACTCTGCCAGATTGTAATCTCTGCTCAGTCAGTTCATGATTCAAGCCATGTATGATTAGTCAAGATCCTGTACTCTGCTGTGCCTGTTTCCCTGCCTGACACAGTTTATCCTCTCAATGCAGTTACCGCTCTGTCTCTGGCTCCTGTCTACCACAGCATTCTGGATTTTACTCACCACCACTACCTTGGATTCCCCTCTGGACCTGTTTACCCTGTTCTACTCAGCTAACTCCAACCTCAGTCTCCACATCTGGTTTTTCTGCAACACATTCGAGCTTCTCCGGATCTGCACTCCATATCTCCCTGTTTCCTCATCCGAGTCTGCTCTTGGGTTCCCATGTTTCACTCCGCTTAACAGTTACTGCTAATACGAACCCCGTTTTCTCCAAAACACATTACAATAGAGACAGGATACTTGTCGACATGATTAAGCATGTATTAGCAAAAATTATATTACCTAATTTTCGACCAAATGAGCAGTTACTTTCTTTTTGCTTGGTAGGGCAGTATTTACATGACCCATACTTTAAGAAATTCTGCATTAAAGAAACAATTTATTTACATTTAGAGAACAATAAAGGATGAAGAACCCGTTTGATTTGTGAATCGTGTTTCCAACTTTAGTTCAAGGCTTAACTGAATGAACAACAAAGATGGAATAAGATATTTTATTAAATAGTTTGTGGAATGGCCTCGTTTCTGAGGAAAGATGATGTGATGACAGGTATTATTTGGTCGTGCTTATAGGCTATAACGTAAATAGGTGAATGACATTACGCTCATGGCTAATAAGAAAGAGGACAAGAAACAAGATGCTATGCTGATAAAACATTTGTATTCATTCCCAATATGCCCGGAGAATAGAAAACAAGATGAATTATTTTACGCTTACTGAATGAAGTTAAATGAGAATTCCTGCTTGAACTTTTGTAAACTACACTTTTTGAACAAAGGGGCTGTCTAGAACCTACAAGGATTATTTGGCTGTCACTATAAGATAACTCTTTGAATAACCCTTTTGGGTTTCATGTAGAAACCTTTCTCCAGAGAGTTCTACATGGAAGCCAAAAGATTTCTATTTGGAACCAAAAACGTTTCTAAATGCAACCAAAAAAGGGGACAGCCTAAGGACCCTTTTGGAACCCTTTTTCTAAGAGTTTATAAAGAATAGATAAACCAAGAAATTAACCCTTTTTTTAGACTCGTTCAATCTGTATGGTGCTCAAGGCTTGAAAGTGCAGATCAATATTTTATGAGCAAGTGATTGAGGTATTTTGTGGTTTCAATTCTAAGAAATAAACCATGGGAAGAGTAACACTGAAAACCACACAATGATCTGTGAAGACCACACAATTAACTGCTTGAAACAGTCTAGCTCCCCAGAAACACATTCAAACACTCACAGCTGATAGACAGTATCAGAGCAGTTCAGTTCTACCAATTCATGTCAATGTTGACTTGAGAACTCAATTTGGTTTCTTTCAACCAAACAACTGTAAACTCTGGACACAATGTTGTGTACTGTGATGACTCATTTATCATGTTATGCACAAGACAGTCATTGTTAAAATCAACTAAAATGGTAAGTTTACAATGAAAAGTAAACTACTTCAAAACAGACTGCAAGAACAATTTAGAGCCTCCATTTGGGAGGAGGGAAAACAGGAGTGAGAATGAAGGTTAAATTGGATTTTGGAAGACCACTTAATCAGGCTTCAATTGAGGGGAATTGGAGAAAAGCAAGACAATAATAATATCATCAAAAAAGAGAGGAAATGCTAGTCCTAAATGTTCAAATTTTTCATCTGAGTAAAAGAGAAGGCAGGTATTGAATTTAATACAAATTGTGTTGGATGTTGTCCAGTCTCAATTTTAAAAATAAAAATATTGGCAAGGCAAACTCAATCAACAAAGCTCATATACATTGAAATCACTAGACATTGAATGCACTAATAACCAATCTCATAAATAATTTTGAGCCACAGACAGAAATGTTACAACATTTGTGTTATGATCATTTTATGGCTACTTCCCATATCTTTAGCTGTTATTGCAGGCAGGACCATGGTAGTCGACCATACTTTTATAGAGTAAACTAGCTAGTAATCGGTCTGCAATATTGTGACACAGCGCGCATCTGCCTGTCTGTTACAAAGGGGCCCGGTTAGCAATATGCAAGCACTTCATAAATTGTACAGTTCCAGTTCCATCAAATACAGTACAAATACATTGTTTGGACACACCTACTAATTCAAGGGTTTTTCTATATATTTTTTTTTACTATTTTCTACATTGTAGAAAAATAGTGAAGACATCAACGCTATGAAATAACTCAATCAAAAAAACAAAAAAGCAACCCCCAAAAAAGTGTTAAACAAATATAGATATTTAATATTTGAGATTATTCAAAGTAGCCACCCCTTGCCTTGATGACAGCTTTGCACACTTTTGGCATTGTCTCAACCAGCTTCATGAGGTAGTCACCTGGAATGCATTTCAATTAACAGGTGTGCCTTGTTAAAAGTTAATTGATGAAACTGGCTCTCATGAGGACCGCCACTGGAAAGAATGACCCAGAATTACCTCTACTGTCGAGGATAAGTTCATTAGAATGATGACCTCTGCACGTGTGTTTCCCCCGTGAAGCATGGAGGAGGAGGTGTGATGCTGTTGGGGTGCTTTGCTGGTAACACTGTCAGTGATTTATTTAGATATCAAGGCACACTTAAACAACATTCTGCAGGAATATGACGTTGCGTCGGTTTGCGCTTAGTGGGATAGTCATTTGTTTTTCAACAGGTTAATGACCTAGCACACTTCCAGGCTCTGTAAGGGCTATTTAACCAAGAAGGAGAGTGATGGAGTGCTGCATCAGATGACCTGGCCTCCACAATCACCTGACCTCAACCCAATTGAGATGGTTTGGAATAGGTTGGAACGCAGAGTGAAGGAAAAGCAACCAACAAGTGCTCAGCATATGTGGCAACTCTTTCAAGACTTTTGGGAAAGCATTCCAGGTGAAGCTGTTTGAGAGAATACCAAGATTGTGCAAAGCTGTCATCAAGGCAAAGGGTGGGTACCTTGAAGAATCTCAAATATAAAATATATTCAGATTTGTTTAACAATTTGTTGCTTACTACATGATTCCATGTGTTATTTTAGCGTTTTGATGTCTTCACCATTGTTCCACAATGTAGAAAAGAGTAAAAAATATAGATAAACCCTTGAATGTGTAGGCGTGTCCAAACTTTTTACTGGTACTGTATATTTATAACTAACCCTTCTTCTAAATGTTGTTCCAGGGGTATTGCAGTCTGCCATCAAACATCAACAATAAGATCTAGTCTATAGGAAATTATAGCTATCCCACCGCAAAACAGATGTTAGCCACTGCTCCATGATCCACCACTCAACTTGAATCTTCTTTTCCAGCTTGTTTTATTTTCATGGATGGCCATATTTTTAAAGTTTAGGTGTCTAATGAAAAACAAGATTTTTCATCTCTGCCTTTCCTTCATAACGGTAACCTAGAAACGTTTTTGCTAAGACATAGCTAAGCTAGTCGACATGTTTCAGCTAGCTAAGCAACCCAGCTTGAAGACGTGGTAACAGTGCATAGTAAACAACTAGCTAGCTATGAAGTTGACACATCAGTCCAATCAAAGTTGCCATTCATATTGATTTATCTGTGGCCAATGTCAATGAGCTTTCTTGGGTGGGTACTTCTACTGTAAATTAATGAGGCACTGAAGAGGGGCTTTGCTGGCTAGCTCTCCCAGCAGGTGTTGCGGTGATGTAGTGTCCCCATGAGTGACAGCACCCTGAGCCAATCACGCGCAACCAGAGAAGCTCAAGGCTTTGTACTGTCTGCTCCTCCAACACAGAAAGCAGAGAGCGAGGCTGAAGCAGCTGCGTTTTGGAGCTGCCTTACTCAACGAAAATGTACCAAACAACAATATAATGGGAAAATAATATTGTTTGTCAACTGATATGATATATTGTGTCATGAAATAACAGAATTTCATGCAAATCTCCTGGATATTGGCGGGGCTCTGCCCCACCTGCCCCACATGACGCGTTGCCCGTGATCATATCATGGATTGAAACATAAGTGATGTCACTGAAAAGCCTTTTTTGAAATATACTTGTCAGGCAGTCTCAAATTAGATTGAGGAAAGAAGAAAAAAGAGCATGCAAAGCCATAACCAAAATGACACCTCACTGAAGCGTTGAAGACTTTGAACAGCAGCAGGCAGGTATCCCATTCAGGATGAAGCTCGAGCCTCAAGGTTGAATATTCTCTTGTCTTCGCTTTGTATGCATCTATGTCACGCAATGCTTTCATCAGCCCGGCTTAGTGCTGGAGATGCTGCTCTCTCAACACTTTCTACAATATGACACCATCTCACAAGTTTAATCAGCACAATCCTTCTGAATTTTTATGGCATATCAGGAACGGGGATCAGCTAAAATGAACTTAAGACGAGGGAGATCAGAGGCACTGCGTGCGCTCATATAGTGTGGGGGAATAAGGCAGGACAAGGCAAGATAGAGATAGAAAGAAGACCTAAACCTTTCTCTATCTCACCCAAATTTCAATTTCCATATGGATATGAGTATATAGAATTTAACTTTCATATCTTTACAAATTGCGACATGACTTTGTGTAGGCATTATCTTGATAAACTGGTTTAGTAATGTGATACAGACAGTATTTCTAATCCACATAACATTTATTTTTGGCTCTGTGGTTCGACAGGCATGATGGAACAACATGATGATAGAAGGGTCCAACTGGGCAAAAACCAGTTGAATCAACGTTGTTTACACGTCATTTAAACAAATGTGGAAAACTGATTGGATTTGCAAAAATTAACATAAGGGAATTGTCACGCCTTGGTCTTAGTATTTTGTGTTTTAGTTTATTAGTTAGTCAGACCAGGGTGTGACATGGGGTTATTATGTATTGTGTTTTCGTATTGGGGTTTGTAGTAGTTGGGATTGTAGCTGATTAGGGGTGTGTGTGTTTAATAGGTTTGGCTGACTGAGGCGGTTCTCAATCAGAGTCAGGTGATTCTCGTTGTCTCTGATTGGGAACCGTATTTAGGTAGCCTGGTTTTCGCTTTGTATTTCGTGGGTGATTGTTCTTGTCTCTGTGTAGTGTGCACCAGTCAGGCTGTAATTGGTTTCTCGTTCTGTTTGTTGTTTTTTCATTTATTAGTTATTCGTGTATAGTTCGTTCGTTTGTCTTCCTAATAAACATGAGTAACTTACACGCTGCATTTCGGTCTGACTCTCCTTCAACAAAAGAAGAACGCCGTTACCAAACACGGACCGAGCAGCGTGTCAACAGGCAGGAGCAGCGCAAAGAGGAGCCGCGTTTTAAGGATTTCTGGACATGGGAGGAAATCCTTGACGGAAGAGGACCCTGGGCTAAACCAGAGGAGTGTAGCCGCCCTAAAGTGCAGCAGGCGAAGAGGAAACAGGAGCTACACGAAAGGCAACAGAAGCAGCTTCAGTGGGAGAGGCTACACCATTTGGAGAATTGGACATGGGAGGAGGAACTGGACGGAAAAGGACCCTGGGCTCGCCCCAAGGAGGAATTAGAAGCGGCTAAAGCGGAGAGGCGCAAGTATGAGGAGGCAGCACGGCGACGTGGATGGAAGCCCGAAAAGCAGCCCCAAATCTTTTTTTGGGGGGGGCTATCAGGGAGTATGGCTGCGTCAGGTAGGAGACCTGCGCAATCTCCCTGTGCTTACCGGGGGGCTAGAGAGACCGGGCAGGCACCGTGTTATGCAGTGGTGCGCACGGTGTCCCCAGTGCGGGTGCATAGCCCGGTGCGGTATATTTCAGCTCCCCGTATCGGCCGGGCTAGATTGAGCGTCGAGCCAAATGCCATGAAGCCGGCTCTACGCATCCGGTCTCCAGTGCGTCTCTTTGGGCCGGTTTACATGGTACCAGCCTTGCGCTCGGTGTCTCCGGTTCGCCTACATAGCCCAGTGCGGGCTATTTCTCCTCACAGCACTGGCAGGGCAACCGAGAGTATTCAACCAGGTAAGGTTGGGCAGGCTCGGTGCTCAAGAGCTCCAGTGCGCCTGCACGGTCCGGTCTATCCAGAACCACCTCCACACCCTAGCCCTCCAGTAGCAGCTCCCCGCACTAGGCTTCCTGTGCGTGTCCTCGGCCCAATACCACCAGTGCCAGCACCACGCATCAGGCCTTCAGTGCGCCTCGCCTGTTCAGCGCAGCCAGCGCTTTCTCTCTCCTGCGCTGTCGGAGTCTCCCGTCTGTTCAGCGGTTCTAGAGCCTTCCTCCTCTACAGCGCTGCCGGAGCCTCCTGTCTGTATAGATCAGCCTGAGCTGCCAGTCTACATGGAGCAGCCAGAGCTGTCAGTTTGTATAGAGCAGCCTGAGCTGCCAGTCTACATTGAGCAGCCAGAGCTGTCAGTTTGCATAGAGCAGCCTGAGCTGCTAGTCTGCATGGAGCAGCTAGTCTGCATGGAGCAGCCAGAGCTGCCAGTCTGCAAAAGCTGCCAGTCTGCATGGAGTTGCCAGTCTGCATGGAGTTGCCAGTCTGCATGGAGTTGCCAGTCTGCATGGAGCTGCCAGTCTGCATGAAGCAGCCAGAGCTGCTAGTCTGCATGGAGCAGCTAGAGCTGCCATTCTGCAAGGAGCTGCCAGTCTCCATGAAGCCGCCAGAGCTGTCAGTCAGTATGGAGCAGCCAGAGCCGCCAGTCAGCATGGAGCAGCCAGAGCCGTCAGTCAGCATGAAGCAGCCAGATCTGCCAGTCAGCCAGACTCTTCCAGATCTGCCAGTCAGCCAGACTTTTCCAGATCCGCCAGACAGCCAGACTCTTCCAGATCTGCCAGTCAGCCAGACTCTTCCAGATCTGCTATTCAACCAGACTCTTCCAGATCTGCCAGTCAACCAGACTCTTCCAGATCTGCCAGTCAACCAGACTCTTCCAGATCTGCCAGTCAACCAGACTCTTCCAGATCTGCCAGTCAACCAGACTCTTCCAGATCTGCCAGTCAGCCAGGATCCGCCAGTCAGCCAGGATCTGCCAGATCTGCTAGTCAGCCAGGATCCGCCAGTCAGCCAGGATCCGCCAGTCAGCCAGGATCCGCCAGTCAGCCAGGATCCGCCAGTCAGCCAGGATCTGCCGGATTCAACTGCCTGGCTGGGCTTCATCTCAGTACTGGGCTTCTTCTCAGTACTGGGCTGCCTCTCAGTGCTGGGCTGCCCCTCAGTCCCGAGCTGCCCCTCAGTCCCGAGCTGCCCCTCAGTCCCGAGCTGCCCCTCAGTCCCGAGCTGCCCCTCAGTCCCGAGCTGCCCCTCAGTCCCGAGCTGCCCCTCAGTCCCGAGCTGCCCCTCAGTCCCGAGCTGTCCCTCAGTCCCGAGCTGCCTCAGTCCCGAGCTGCCCCTCAGTCACGAGCTGCTCCTCTGTTATGTAGGGTTCTGGTTGAGAACTATTCGGCCATGGTCGGCGGTTAGGGTGGATTATCCATGGACGCGAAGGGGAGGAACAATGACATTTATGAAGTGGGGTCCACGTCCGGAGCCGGAACCGCCACCATGGACAGACGGCCACCCGGACCCTCCCTATGGTTTTGAGGTGCGTTCGGGAGTCAGGTGATTCTCGTTGTCTATGATTGGGAACCGTATTTAGGTAGCCTGGTTTTCGCTTTGTATTTCGTGGGTGATTGTTCCTGTCTCTGTGTAGTGTGCACCAGTCAGGCTGTAATTGGTTTCTCGTTCTGTTTGTTGTTTTTTTATTTATTAGTTATTCGTGTATAGTTCGTTCGTTTGTCTTCCTAATTAACATGAGTAACTTACACGCTGCATTTCGGTCCGACTCTCCTTCAACAAAAGAAGAACGCCGTTACAGGAATGTTGTCTTTTTTTCACCCAACTTTTAACCTTAATGACATGGTGAAATGTTTTGTTGATTTCACATTGAATTCATGTTAGTTGACAACTCAATCAAATTTAAATCAAAATTAAACGTTGAAATGACGTCTCCGTATGCTCAGTGAGGGTGCTAGCTACTAGGGTTATAGCCTCATATAGGTGGTTGGCAGAAATGTGGATGTCGTCTACAGAGATAATCCAAAACCTCTCTCTACTTGTTGTTCCAAATAACACTATGAGAATGAAACACTATATAGCCTACACTGTGCGATTCAATGACACTGACAGGGAACTTCTAGAAATGTTTCCTTAGCACTTTATTTGTGTTGAAACAAACTGTTTTTGGGGATGTGTAAATGTGCTTTTTGAGATAGAGGAGTTTGGTTTTTATCTACTGATAGACACGAGTGTTGATGAATGAGAATAGAACCGACAGGACATTACATTTTCTGTATTTCTTCCCCCTTAAATATATTTATATTCAAGTAGTTGTATATATTTATATATACTCAGTTAAAACCCTATCATGGAGATGCACATCTTGTACAACCTTAACTAATAAAATAAAAAGGGCATGGCACATCAAGTACCACTTAATCAACACTGGTAAGTAAATAATCAGACTTAACATTAATCAAAATGTAACAGAAACACTGTATCCAGGAAATAATATGCCCATACACTATTAATGTGCTGTTGAAAGACATATTAAAGACTTTATGCCTAGAATACTAAGTTGTGTTTAAATCATCCCTTAATAGTAGGTTTGATGATTACAGTGTGCTCCATGAGGCTGGAAGATTGCCATTTCATGAAATATAATGCCACTGTAAGTGGCATGTGTATGGAGCATGTTATACAATCATGTTACACAAGCTGGCAAGCTTATTTCTAAGAACCTCCTAAGGTTTACAACAATTTATTTAACCTTTATTTAACCAGGTATGGTACGTAACGAAGAACAGAATAATAGTTTACTAAAACAACCTGGTTAACTAATTAATAGAAATAGCTGATAATAAATCCGAACTATGAAAATATTAAAATAATAGCTAACGGTACCTATCAAGGGTTTGTTTTCTTTTCTAAATCAATGTCTTCTGTCTGGCACTGATTTCAACTTGGGTTGTTCCATTAATTAATTTAACCAAACCTTCCATACTTATTTGCCCATGGTAGAAGTGGTCCTGAATGCCAAAACATTTAGGAGATTGAGGTGATCAAAGTTGACCCAGTATGCATACCCCATCATACCATGAGACATATATGTTTTCATCAATGGAAAATATAAATAGTTGAGTTTGATATAATTTGAAAGCTTACATACAGGGTTGTCAAGCTGTTTTATTATTTATTGAAAAAAAGCATACTTTTTTTAACAAAATGATTACATTTTTTAATCTTTAAAATCAATTACTTAAAATATGCATGTTGTAGTTTAGACCCTAAATTACATAATCTGAGATGTTTGTGTTGTGCCCGCCATCGTTTAAGACCCAGCATGATCGTGAATACAAGATGAGAGTCGTTTTGTCTTTTAAATTTAGTAAAATGGAAATAAAATTGAAATGGTACTACAAAGACGGTTGGACGTCTGAATGGGAATATCGGTTAATTTTATATTATATTGTCACTCTTACATAAGAAACCTATTGAAATCATCCAAATGTAACAATAGAATAAACATTCCCATTTAAGATGATATTCGACAGTGGCTGGACCGGCGGCCATCTTTGTGGTAGTAATTTGAATTTTATTTCATTTTCAATGTTATAGCAGCTATATTGCAGTGGTCTGAAGGGATAGGTCCATTCTATTAATTATATTTATACGATGGAAATGACACTCACCCTGTATTCAAGAATATGCTGTGCCTCAACCAATGGCGGTCACAACACAAACACCTCAGATGAAGTACATTAGGGTATTAGCTGCAACATATGCAACAATTTAAAATAATTGGAGTTTACGTTTTAAGGCCAGGCACCACACCCTTTTAACAGATGAATGTGGACACAAATATAATACATTAAATGCATTTTTGATGCATGTTTCAGAAGAAAATGTCATCTAGACTAGAAATGTGACAACATTTTAACAATTCCCTTATGTGTAGGTCTGAGAATATGTCAAAGGATAGTCACACAACCTTTGGTGAATGCAGAGGCTTCTGAGTCTAGGCAAAATAGGTTTGGGTAGAGTCAAACTTTTGGGAAATGGCAGTTAAAGACAAGGATGCTGAATTTAGACTACCGAACACCAAACACCTATTTTGACCCTATCCCCATCTCTTCAATGCCAGTTTGTAACATTCTCTATGAAATGGGTTTCTAAATTATGTGTGATTCAATGTAGTGACTTTTGAAATTATGGATTTATGTCCTTTAAAAGGAGTTACAATTCATGACAAACTTTTTGACATTATACTACTATGAATGGACCAAAATAACAAAAACGCTCAAATGTATAAGTACATGCAAAGAAATCATTTTAGCCTGTGGTGCCTGGCCTTAAAAGGTCCTGCACAATCAAAAACGTGATTTCCTGTATTTTATATATATTTCCACACTATGAGGTTGGAGTACAAATTACAATAATGTCCATTTAGTGTGAGAGCTTTTTAAAAATACAGAAATTTCGCTCCTTTTTTTGGTATGATGGAGGTTTGCGTTTCCATGGTGAAATCAACATACAATAAATTAGGTAGCCCTTTAAAATGACAGATTTGGACACTTATAAGCACCTAGATTGGAAGGCATGGGCTGTACAGTAGCATACCATGAATTACGTCAGATCTCAGGCTCCGTGCTCCACAGCGCTGTCTGGGGTTTGACTGACAGACGTTCTGAACTTGAGTACTGCACACAACAAGTCGTTGCCCCCATCCTTCCAGCCACCTTTGCAAATGTTTTGTTGTCTGAGTGTGGGAAATGCTGTAAATTAAGAAAGATGAGACGTGGAGAATACCACTTTGATGTCAGGCAAGCCAAAGACCCTGATTCCAAATGTTGACTTCATATTTGCATATCATAAAACTCATATCATATAGTGTCAACAGTGTCTGAATTACCGTGTGAAAGCCTAACACTGTAAGATAATACTTTATAACTTAACTAATCATGTTGGCAAAAAAAAATTCTGCCCACCTGACCCAGATGGCAATTTATAATGGCCAGTTTTTGGATTGTGTAACCACCAACAGTAATTGTGTGATGGCGGGGATGCAGGGCTGTGTTCCAAATAAATGAACTACAAGTGTGCTTGCTCTAGTTCGTCAACAGCACAGCTAGGAGAGCTCAAAAAAGCACCTTTGTGCCTTATTAGCCTTTAAAATTAAATTATGTATGGCAATGTATTACATATACTGTATCATAAGGCCTTTCTTTGAGGGCCTAGTTATACCCTAACACAGTGGTGTTCGGAAAATCCTGGTTTGCAGGCCACATTATGCTGGCTGGCAAAGTGATGTGTAATTCCTATTGGAATCGAGCCAGAGTCAGGACATCCGATAAGTGGACATTTTAATTACTCACAACCTGCATTCAGAATGACTGCCAGGGTAGGTGTCACGCCCTGACCTTAGAGAGCCTTTTTATGTCTCTATTTTGGTTTGGTCAGGGTGTGATTTGGGTGGGCATTCTATGTTCTGTTTTCTCAGTTGTTGTATTTCTATGTTTTGGCCAGGTATGGTTCTCAATCAGGGACAGCTGTCTATCTTCGTCTCTGATTGGGAATCATACTTAGGCAGCCTTTTCCCTTTTTGTCATTGTGGGAGGTTGTCTTTGTTAGGGTCACTCAATCCCTTGTAAGCTTCACGGTCGTTTCTTGTTTTGTTGGTGACATTATAATAAAGATATGTACGCTCACGACGCTGCGCTTTGGCCTCATCCTTCATCTGACGACACCCGTGAGAACTTCCCACCAACAAACGACCAATCAGCGTGGAGAAAGGGACTCCTGGACATGGGAGGAGATCCTGGACGGTAAGGGACCCTGGAGGCAGGCTGGGGAGTATCGCCGTCCAAAGGAGGAAGTAAAGGCAGCAAAGGAGGAGCGGCAAGTCATATCGCTGCCAGTAAAGGCAGCGATATGAGGAGGCAAGTCATCGAAGCAGGCACGAGAGGCAGTCCCCCCCGCAAAAATGTGGGGGGCACACGGGTAGATCGGCGGAGTCAGGTTATAGACCTGAGCCAACTCAGGGGGAAGCGAGTGACCAGGCAGGCACCGTGTTATGCGGGAAAGCACACGGTGTCTCCGGTGCACATGCACAGTCCGGTGCGCTCGGAGCCAGCTCTCCGCAAATGCCACGCGAGAATGGGCATCCAGCCAGGGCGGATTGTGCCAGCTCAGCGCCCAGGGTATCCTGCGCCAGCTCTGCGCACTGTGTCTCCGGTGCTCTGTGACTGCTCAATGCGTCCTATGCCTTCCCTCCGCTCGTGCCGGGCTAAAGTGGGCATTCAGCCAAAAGGAGAGGTGCACGTGTTAAGCACCAGTTCTCCAGTGCTACCCCAAAGCCAGGTTCGACCTGTGCCTGCGCTCGGGAGGTGCCGTGCTAAAGTGGGCATTCAGCCTGGAAGGGTGGTGCCAGGGATGAGCAACAGATCTCCAGTGCTCCCCCACAGCCCGATTTATTCTGTGCCTGTTCCCAGAACCAGGCCTCCTGTATGTCTCCCCAGCCTGGTGGGCCCTGTGGCAGCCTCACTCACCAGGCTGCCTATACGTCTCCTCCCATCAGTGATGATCCACAGTCCGGGCCCCGCAACAAGGGTCCCCAGTCCGGGGCCCGCAACAAGGGTTCCCATTCTGGGGCCCGCAGCGAGGGTCCCCAGTCTGGGGCCCGCTACGAGGGACCCCAGTCCGTGGCCCGCAACGAGGGTCCCCGCACCAGAGGCGCCACCAAGTGGGGTGAGCCAGAGGTGGAGCGTGGTCTACGTCATGCACCAGAGCCGCCACCACAGATAGATGCCCACCCAGACCCTCTCCTATAGGTTCAGGTTTTGCGGCCGGAGTCCGCACCTTTGGGGGGGGGGTTACTGTCACGCCCTGACCTCAGAGAGCCTTTAATGTCTCTATTTTGGTTTGGTCAGGGTGTGATTTGGGTGGGCATTCTATGTTCTGTTCTCTATGTTTTTGTATTTTTATCTTTTGGCCAGGTATGGTTCTCAATCAGGGACAGATGTCTATCCTTGTCTCTGATTGGGAATCATACTTAGGCAGCCTTTTCCCCTTTTGTCATTGTGGGAAGTTGTCTTTGTTAGGGGCACTCTAGCCCTTGTAAGCTTCATGGTCGTTTCTTGTTTTCCTGTTTTGTTGGTGACATAGTAATAAAGATATGTATGCTCACCACGCTGCGCTCTGGTCTTCCTTTAACTACGGCCGTGACAGTAGGGAAGATTGAATACTAAGACTACCTCAATCATCTGAACTGGAAAAACCATCTCCTTAATGGGTGCAATAAGTCCAACTACTAACAGATTGG
The DNA here is from genome assembly GCF_036934945.1 of Oncorhynchus masou masou. Classification (NCBI taxonomy): domain Eukaryota; kingdom Metazoa; phylum Chordata; class Actinopteri; order Salmoniformes; family Salmonidae; genus Oncorhynchus; species Oncorhynchus masou. The sequence continues at coordinate 33,618,704 of NC_088239.1, forward strand.
ATTAGTTTAGAAACATGTATTTTTTATGTCTTATTTTAGCATGAAATTAATCAATGTTCATGCAAAAACATAGATATGAAAAAAAACTATTCTGAAAATCACTCTGCAATACAAAAGAACCATTGTCTTCCAAAAAGGGATCTTCGGGTCAAAACAGTTCTTGGTAGAACCCTATCCCTTCAAAATAACTCTTTTGGAAACCTTTTTTATGTCAGTGTAGGCTGGTGACTTGAAAAATTGAGAAGGATGGGAGACCCATGGTATAGGCGCGGAACGCAAGGAAACATCAGGGTGTTTCAAAAATCATCAAAGAGGAATTATTTTAAAAATACCTAAGAAAAATACCTAAGAATGAGTTAGTCCAAGCAAGGAGTAAAATCATTTATGTTTAATAATGTGATTGTGTATGTGATTGACTCTACATACAATAATGACAGAATATTGATAGCGGTACTTACAGTGCTTGGAGAGGAAACATTCAATATGCCAGTGGATGAGCGGGCACATGAGACGTGGCTTCAGTTCATGTCAGGAGAGAGTTGAAAATGGTAGTGGAGAGGAGCTGTCATCACCTCTTAATCAGGGAACGGGAGGGGACTTAGCTGTAAATACAAATGGCAGACACATTCCATTACAGCTGCGCCATCAAAGGTTTGAACAACAAGTTTCTCCATGAAGTTAAACACAGACTGCACATCTTGCCAACTTGACACATCAAAGTAGCCTAAGAAATGTTCCTGAATAAAGCCCTGATCATCCACACACCTCACGATAACTGACAACTGCGAGCAGACTAGTGGCACCATAAGTCCCAGAGTGGGGGGGGGACAATTTTTATCCCCTGAGGCCCAGAGTTTTTCCTTGTGTTAATGTAACCAGAAAGAAACTCTGGACCCTATAAGGTATGACAGGGATTAATCAGTTGTAAAAGGTGTTATAAGGGCTGTGATGGGCCCCGTTTTTCCTAATCAGGTCACATGGTTTTAAAAAAACTGGGGGAAAAAATCCTGGCGGGGGGTATGAACACCCAGCAACCTTGTACTTGTTCATATTCATTATATTTAGACTAGATTAGGAGGGGGATTTCCTATACCCAAACACAGAGACAACAACTGCCGAGTCAGCCCAATTTTGAATATAAACAAATTCGATCTCATTCACATTTTCTCCTGACACACAAATGGACTGTAAATACAGAACGTTACCATTTAGTTACCCTGACCAAATAGACAGTGCACATTGGCCATATATATCTGCTCTTATTAGCAGCCTACAGTTGATCAGGCTAAAAAAATGTCTCGTTTTCATACAATACAGCTTGTCAGATCTCTAATGTTTAGGTGCAGCCTAGGCTGCTACAACATTTATGAGTTTTTGCTTCTGTCTGTCCAGAGTGATTATGTGTTATCATCTTTGCTAAATAAATCCCAGTTGAGGGCGCCCGAAAAAAATGCATTGCATCAGCCTCTCTCTTTAAAACCTGTTAACGGCATAGGTTCCCTACTCAAAAATGTCCGGAGAAATTATTGAAAGCTCCGCCAGATAACAGAAATACACATCATAAACTTTGACTAAATATACATGTTCTACATATAGTTAGAAAGATACACTGCTTCTTAATGCAACCCCTGTGTCTAGCTTTGCATACTCTTACACAAATTAGTCAATTTCTATGTTCAAAAGCATATTTTGAAAATCTGAGATGACAGTGTTGTTAAGAAACTTTGCTCAAAAATGCCTGAGGCTTACACAATCTAAAGATATATTAAATTAATAGAGAGTTAGAAAGATACCGTTTAATGCAACCGCTGTGTCACATTTATTGTTAACGTTACGGAATTTGTTCACTATGCAATAATCTGAGACGGCGCTCAGACGTAAACAATATTTCTCCGCTATGTTGGAGTCAACAGAAATACAAAATTACAACATAAATATTCCCTTACCTTTGATGGTCTTCGATCAGAATGTAGTGGAAGGAGTCATACTTACCCAATACATCGTTTTGTTTCAGTTCGGGTGTCCATGTAGTAGCATATGCTACCACTTTCAGCTCAAATGCACCAAAAATGACTTCTGGTCCAGAATAGTTGCGCATCAAATCTTCAAAATTACATATTATAGGTCGACTAAACTGGTCACACTACGTGCAGAATCAAGCTTTAGGATGTTATAAACGTACAAAACGATTGGCATTACAACCGGACAATCCTACTTCATCTCAGGCAAGCTGGAACAGAGGAAGGTCTGTGTCCAATTCGCGCCCTAACGCACATGTATTTTCTCGCGACACCCACTGTTTTTCGTCTCAAAGTGTCAAAGTTCACAGGATTTGCACAATTAAATGCTCTACTGAATGAGGACATCTAGAGGAAGACATAGAAAGTGTTTCCAGATCCATAGCTGGTTGGGAAGGGTGGGGGCGATGACGTCAAAGTTGCCCCAACTTTCAGGATTCCAAAACTAGTTTGGGAGTTTGCCTGCCCTGTGAGTTCTGCTATACTTACAGACATAATTCAATCGGTTTTAGAAGCTTTAGAGTGTTTTCTATCCAATAATAATTATTATATGCATATATTAGCAATTTAGGACAGATTTCTTTTCAGTTTACTATGGGCACGCAACTTTTGATGGATGATGCGATGGAAAATATCAAAGCATTCTGAATTGATTTTGACATCCCAGAATAGACAGTAGAAAGTTCCATATGTTCAGCAAGTAAAGCATCGTAATGTGCAATTACTGCTGCAAGCTCCTTGTAGTTGCACTTGTTAGCTTGTCTCTCTTGTCGTGTCCTCTAAAAGCCCATTCTTGCATATCCAAAAATGCAGTGGTGTTGATAAGCCACTTGAGAACATCCCTGTTTCTCTTACTTTCTCGTTGTGTTGCGCAGTTTGAATACGCAGACCTTTGTCATGATCGAGGAAGCTTTTTCACAGAAGCTTGAATTTTATGCTTTTGTTTTGCTGTTTAGTTGAACAATCAATGTTCTTCAGGTCACTGTACCCCTCTTTCACCCAAGGCTCAAACTTTTAAAAAAATCAGTTAAGGCCAGCAATACAGGCGGATTGATGAAAGGCTCCCTGTTAACCAGGTATACCTTTTGATACCAATTGGTATTGAACGCCCTCACCTTTTCATCCTTCTTCATGAACCTAATCTCAGACAGAGGTCAACCCTTGGTTTTAATTCACACCCTTTCAGTGTACCCCAGAGAATGAATGGTTCTTGCTAGTAAAACCCAACCCCATAATACTATGCGGAAGAACCCCAATTACAACACATTAGGTTCATTCTCTGATCATAATCCTATGATTGGATGGACAACATGTAATTTTATACTGCAAAAGCTTTAAAAGGTTGGAGGACGTAATCCGGAAGTGGTCATAATTACCTTGTTGGTTGATGGAATGAGAAGTCAGTGTAGCCAGTGGAGGACAGAAGCTAGCTGTCCTCCAGCTACACAATGGTGCTACCCCAGAGAGGGCTGTTAAAGTTACTATAGACCTTATTGCAAAACAGTGTGTTTTAATCAATTATTTGGTGACTTTAATATATTTAGTATAGTATTATCTAAAAATTATAACTTTTTTACTGTTTCTGTCACGCCCTGACCTTAGAGAGGCTTTTATTTCTCTATTTTGTTAGGTCTGGGTGTGATTTGGGTGGGCATTCTAGTTTTCCTATTTCTTTGTTTGGCCTGGTATGGTTCCCAATCAGAGGCAGCTGTCTATCGTTGTCTCTGATTGGGGATCATACTCAGGCAGCCTTTTCCTCCCTTTAGTTTGTGGGATCTTGATTTTGTATAGGTGCTGTGTAGCCTGCAGAACTTTACGTTCATTTTGTATTTGGTTGTTTTTCGGTGTTAATTTTAAATAAAGTAAGATGTTCGCCTACCACGCTGTACCATGCTCTAATTCATCGAACAAACGTAACAGTTTCTCTATTAGTATTTTATGAAATTTCACTCCTCTGAGGAGCCTCCACTGGTGTATGTTGCACTTACCCCATATTTTCCAGGAATATTATCATGTTACTGAATGTTTCCAGAGTATTTTCAGATTGCGTTATAAACAAATGCGGGCGAAAGAACAGAAAACGTAAAATGCACATAAAATAAAAAGTGTAGCGTTTGTATTCAGTCTTGGGTCAGGTGAACGGTTGTGTCCTCAATTTTGGTCTAATAATTTTCCCATAATCTCCAAACTGCTCCCTTTTCAGTTTTTACCATGCTGATGCATATGATTTTGCTATTTCTTCTGTAAGAAACATTTCAATTTAATAATATCCATACAGGCCAATTCCCATGAGTGTGAAGGGTTAATAGATCAACAAAAAGAGAGTTCCAAAACTCTGCGAATAACAGATCATTTTCAATTTTCCCTTCCCCACTCAGACCACCAGGCAGTCCTTCCTCCTTGAGAAATGGCCATTTCCTAAGAAACTAAGAAACAACTTAATTTTTACGGAGAAATTATTTGAAATTGAAAAATAAATGGCTGCAAGACATTTTTTTATAACAAAATAATTAAAGAAATTATAAAATAGTTTGACAACCCTGATCGTTAGATTTTAAGTTACCTCAAAATCAACCATGAATCTTTTCCAATGATGAGGATATAGATGTTTCATGTCAGGTTTTGATATGCAAAATATGTCAACTTTGAACACCTCTATCTCCAGAGTGTTTTGGCATTTAGGTCCAAAAAGTCACTTTCTGACCATTTCTGCCATTGCCAAATATGTATGGAAAGTTTTGTTCAAGTCAAAAGATGATTGAAATAAAAATGGAACGATCGTCTTATGTTTAACTGGCTTATTGGCTTTGATACTGTTATTCATGCTATGATGTGTGAATTATAAGCATCCCGAGTAATAAACTACAGAGATAAAAAGGGATATTTTCTTGATGTGGTCCCCTGCTTATAGATGGTGAAAATACACAGATTATTTTATTTAATAACACCTAAAAAATATTGATCCACATTCTAGGATAGGGCTGTCTGCTGCCCCCTTTGGAGTAATTGCGTGCCCATATTAAACAGAAAAAAAATATTTCAAAAATTGCTAAAATATATCCATGTAAAAAAATATTATTGAATAGAAAACACTCTAAAGTTTCCAAAACCGTTGAAATTATGTCTGTATGTAAAGCAGAACTCTCAGGGCAGTCATTCTCCCAAACTCTCACTTGTCATCATAAAAGTTGGCCCAACTTTGACGTCATCGCCCCCACCCTTCCCAAGCGCCTACAGACCTGGGAACAGTTTCTACGCGATGTCTGCTTTCAATGGGGCTTCTCATTGTGAGAATAGCACGCTCACAAGAGTTTTCTGTTGGAAGAACCAAAGGTAAGGGAATATTTATGAAATGCGGATCATTTCCCGAAACCTTTCGGTCACACGTCCAAACAAAAAAAGGTCACATACATGCGCGCTCTTCTTCAGTGTGGTCTCTTTTCCAAGAATGATTGAATACTTATTTTCTACCATAATTTGCAAATAAATTCATAAAAAATCGTACAATGTGATTTTCTGGATTTTTTTTCTCATTTTGTCTGTCACAGTTGAAGTGTACCTATGATGAAAATTACAGGCCTCTCTCATATTTTTAAGTGGGAAAACTTGCACAATTGGTGGCTGACTAAATACTTTTTTGCCCCACTGTAAAATGGGAACAGTAAATACTTCTGATTTCAGTAAATCAGGATTTTAATATTGAAAATGTTGGATTTTTGCTAGGGTATTGCAGGGGTTTAGGTCTACAAGCCCTGGCCGTAGTCTTCCTCGGTGCTCTGCTAACATCCATGTGTCATATCCAATTTATGGGAAGGTCTTTGGATGGCAGTACTAGAGTGATCTTATTATATTGTATGACAGCTCATGGTTAATCGTATAAAAAAAACAGTCCATCTGACCCTGCCACCACCACCCCCATTTGGATTCCTGAAAATACATGGCAGGCATCAGAGGTCAGCTGTAGTACTGACAAGGCCGTAAGCAATCCAGCGGCTGTCAATCTCGATATAGAGTGTCCCAGCGGCAGCAGCTGGTCAGTACACAGATCATTTATGTGCTGGAATTGAGTTGCATCCCAGTCACCTGTTCCCTGCTCCCCTTAATGTAATTGGATCAGATTTAATTTAAATTTGTCATTACACTAACTCATATATTTTCTTGTATATGTATTGTATATCATATACTGTGTAGTATTCTAACTAGAATATTGTCTATACAGATTCTATACAAGTTGTTCCCATAAAGGACTTGTTTGTTTATTTTGTAATATTTTTTAGGACAGTATAGTGACGTAAAACAATAAAGATCTCTATACAATAACAGTTTTAAAGCTACTGGTTAACTTTGCCTGGAATATAATATGCTGAGTTTATCAATTATTAGTTTAACCACGTTGGCACATTCGACTGACAACAATGTCCTAAGGCCGGCACAATTACCATGGAGCTCCATCTAGCCTCTGGCTTAAGTATGAATAGAAGGCAATTATAAAACCAGAACTTGTTGACCACCGACAGAATGAAACCTTTTTCTCCTCAATGATACTGGAAGGAGAAGAAATACAACAACAAAAAAAAAAATGTAATTTTTGTGAAAATTGGCATTGCAGGAGGAACCTATGCAGCCTTTTCCCTGAAATTGTTGTTGGAAGAAGATGAATACTTGTCTGAGTGTAAAACAATGTGGCTGATTTCCTCGGGTCAGGCTGTCAGTAATGTTTGATGTCTTATTTTAAGACGTCTTGTTTAGGATTGCTTTGAGAGGCTTGGGCTAATTAAATTGGCTTATGAGCAATGTGTGACTACTGTGGCTTTGTATGGTGGAGATGTGTTTGGGAATGAGCTTGCAAAACATGACTAAAGACAAATAACTAAATAATGGTTCCAAACTTCACTAAGCCATACATAAGAGTAAGTAAATCGTCTACATGCCACTTTCTGCAGATTTTACGAGTTGTTTTTTTTGTTAATGATGTCAGTAATCTAATTCTACAAGTAAATTAAATGATCACTCTTTTGAAGAGACAACTTGAGCCCCATAAAGAAGGATTGCTCTAAAGGGCAAGCAAAGGATTAGTGTTGAAGAAAAAGATAAGAAAATGACAGGCCAATATGCATAAGCCGTAATTCTGTACTTATGGGGATAATCAAAACTACTAGAAATATGTCCTCATTATGACCAACACAAACCCAGACTTACAGGTCAATTTGAGTTTTGACAGTACTGAACATGAAGCATAAGAGAAGTGTCCAAGACCTAAGGGTTACCAGCCATCTACCTGACAGCTCTAAGGGTACAATTGATTTTAATTGGTCAAGTAGTCAAAACTTGTGATCTGGCTTTTTTTTCACCACAGACATTTTATTTAAATCTCAAACTGCATGCTAATTATTGTAGGTATCATACTAAGACTAGAAGTATGCAGACTGGCAATTCCAAAGCATCTGATATAATCTGAGCATCACTGCATCCCAAATGACACCCTATTCCCTACTGTATATAGTACTCTACTTTTGACCAGACCCCTAGCGGCCCTGGTCTAAAGTAGTGCATTATAAAGGGAATAGGGTGCCATTTATGAGGAAATGCTCATAGCAGGGGCAAAGAAAAGGTCATCCTGACAGGAGGGGAAAAAATTATGACAGGAATGTCAGGAGGCATTTTTATTAAAATGCCAATATTTTTGCTATATATGTCTAAACAGGTCATCAAGATTAGACCTTTACACTGTTTTGCCATTCTGTCAGTCTCTGGCATTTTCTAAGGGGGGAGTTATGGACGTGTATGTCATTTTGAGGCTGAGGAATTTTCACTGCTCTCAAGCTAGCCTTGCATATTTCTTCATCCCTGGATAATATCCACTAAGTGTTTGTATATGTACATTATGTCCATTTTGTTAAAGGGACATTTTTCAGCTTCATAGTCATCTTCACCACCCCAACGTCAACATATGTAAAAATGGCTTCCAATGACCTCATTGTGTGCGTTGTTTGTTTTTAACCAATTATGAGTAAGCATTGCCTACTAATTGCCTACTAATTGGGTGATGATGTCATTGGAAACACTCATCTTCCTCTATATGTTTTACTACAAAACATTGAAACGTAACAAATTCACATATGTTGCTGTTGGGGTGGTGCTGTAGATGATACATATGTGTAATGAACATGATGGGAGACAGAGAGCTGGTTTCATGTGCAGGGCGCCGCAGGTGTTTATTTGTAAAGGACCACAGGAGGAGGCAGGGAGCTGTGTCCATGGACAGGCAGAAGGTCATACACAGGGGGTCCAAAAAGGCAACAGTACAGGCAGGGAAAAGGCAAGTAACGTCATCCGGGAGATCAGGCAATAGGTTGATAAGAGGAGATCTGATAGGCTGAAGTACAGGCATGAAATAGGCAAAAGTTGTCTTTAGTGAAGCAGGCCAAAACTATCTGGAAGCAGATGTTACAATAAGACGTTGAACATTTTTGACATTTCGCTTTAAGTCGCCTTTGCCTCATTGACATCTTGGTCATGTTTTTAAATATGGGACAAAATCATTGGCTACTGTAGGACCTAGATATCAACACATATGTATCTTTCTAAATCTCAATTCATCATATCTTCAGTTCAGTAGTTAACTGTTTTTTTCCTTCATATTTCCTGACATATATGAGCTCTGGGTGATCTCAATATCTGGTATCTTTGTTATTTGGACTATATATCAATGTCATATCATATTTATTCAAATGAAAACTGTCCTAAAGATGGACATAAAATAATTTCACAATTTTCTCTAGTGGCCAAATTCATATTTTTTATATTGCCTTAGGTTAAATGCAATATTTACATACTGTGATTATGTGTTAGAGAATATACTTTGTATACTGAATATTATTATTCATACATTGTATTCCCTTACAGGTGTCTGGTGAAATTGCTGGAATATGTGTCAAATCAATTTCTGACATTGCTCAAATGCATCAGCTGCTAAGCCATCGCATTGGCACTGTTCATTAGAGTAGTGACACAAAACTCCATCAAGACCTGATATCCTCCTAGCGCTGAGTTAGATTGGATTTTTAAATAAATGTCAGAATGGGTTTTATATTAACTTTAGACAGCCCAAATGTAGTTTTGAGATGGGGTGAGAACATAAAAAAGTATTGGCATATTGTTGAAAATGATGAATTTCAGGTTGGTACTGTCACTATTTCCTTAATGTATACCAATACATATTATGCACTAAAACCGAAGAAATCAATAAAATATTTTCTTCTTTAGAAATGAGCACAAATCTCTACTATCATTCATCTCAGTGCTGTACTATTCCAGGGTCTAAAGATAAATGTAAATAATTGTAATAATGAATGTGTTAAATGAATAACTCCACTCAAAAACGATCATTTGGTATTTTCTTTGTTAGTCCACTGTTGATACAGTCTGACAACGTTTGAGAAGGGTGCAATTGCAGCTCACAATTAGGGGCGTTCCTTCATGTGGGCATTCCTGCATCTGCAGATACCCCATTTTTAAGATAGGACTCCGGTACACAGGCAAGAGGTGGGGGCGCTCCACTACAGTAGGTGGCAGTAATATCTTGAAAACGTATTATCTCGAAAACTTAACTGCTGACATGCAAAACACATCCACAACAGTGGACTAATGAAAAAAATACCAAGATATAGTTTTGGGGTGGATTTTTCCTTCAACGTCGCATCACATTACATTATTGTAACCTGAACTGTGCCACTGCATCCTGCCCTCTCACCAAAAGGTCAGCCTAATCACAGATTTATCAGTGGTGTCATTTCACATGTCAGTCACTGTGGCTAATGCCCTAGTCTGGCTTCCGACTGCGGAGGGGGAGTATTATACAAAATATTGTTTGATGTCTCGCCTCGTCTGATCCAAATGCAATTACAGTGGATACCTTCTTAATAATTACAATAAACTGAAGTATATTTGATGATTGGAAATTAGAAAATGAATCTTAAAATATCTTCATTCAAGTATTTTTGGAAAGATGATTGCATCAGCCGAATGTAAAGGTCACAATCTGAAGGTCCTTTCCACTTTGCACCAGAAGAAAACCAAACAACATCAACTATACTTAATTCATTAGCCTATTGATAATGATGGGAAGCTCTTTTTAGTATGACAACACATTCAGACCTGCCTGGCCTGAAGCAAATAGGTGCCTGCCATGTAGGTTTAATATGAAAGTATAAGTAAGCCAAGTCCAAGCTATAACTGCCCATATTGCAGGAGCCTGTCTCCTGTTTCTGTAGAGTGAGGCAGCTTGATGTGCAAGTACATCCCCTTGACAGGATGATACTGTTTATTAATATTAGCAGTGACGTATGTCAGTCAGATCCAACAGTTCCATCTATGGAAGAATTCCAACTATACAAGAAAGAAAAAGAAAATAACATCGGAACAATTTCTAAGGATTTCTCTCCATTTAATCTTCACCTTATATGGTATTTTCTTCTCTGAAGTAGTCACCCATGCCCTCCTAAATTGGACAGAGAGACCTCCTCCGCAGCCACCTGCTCACATCAGAAAAGTACTCATAAGTTTCTCCCTGTTCAAGTAGCCTTACTTTGACCAAGTCGCCAGGGAGCAGCTGAGCCCAGGAAGACTATTACTTCTCCAAGTCTCCAACCAACAGAGGTAGGAAATGTACCCAATTGTTATACTTGAGTAAAAGTAAAGATTTCTCAATAGAAAATGAAGAAGTAAAAGTTAAAGTCGCCCAGTAAAATACTACTTGAATAAAAGTATCAAAGTATTTATTTTTAAATACAGTTAAGTATGAAGAGTAAATGTAAATGCTAGAATATACTTAATAATCAAATTCCTTATATTAAGGAAACCAGACAGCAAAATATCCTCTTTCTTAAAAGTTACGGATAGCTATGGGCACACTCCAACACTCAGACATCATCAGGGAAAATGCATGGAGCAAAATGTGCATTATTTTCTTCAGGAATGTAGTTAAGTACACATAAAAGTTGTCAAAAATATAAATATAATAGCATAGCAATGTACAGATATCCCCCAAAACTACTTAAGTAATACTTTGATGTATTTTTTACTTCAGCACTTTACACCACTGCCAACCAACTAGCAGTTAATCAGAGCTAAATCAAACCGGTTTCTTTAACTGGATCCCAAATGGCACTATCCCATTTATACTGTCAATCGAGATTTAGGTAATTTTGATGCAGACTTTATCATGGTCTCGACAGATCTCACTTTGGTCTAAAAGGGTTAATACTGAAGTGTTTTCAACTTCTTTAAAACATGGTGCATCAATCAAAGTAACATGATAAAAAATCTGTTAAACTAGAGATATCCATTTTTTTGTATGGGCTCCGTCTCACTCCACCTCGTCAACCGATGTCACCCCTTCGGTGGAAAGTGGCAGAGCTACACCAATGCTTGTCAGACCAGGAGACATCCCAGTTTGGCGTACAAACTAACATGACCACTCCATAAAAAGGGAAGACTCCCATGAACATGGTGTTACTTTTAGTGTCCCAAGATTGTCCAAACCTTTGACTAGTACTGTATATATAGTTCCTGAGCTTTATTATATATCCTAGATACAGTGCATTCGGAAAGTATTCAGACCACTTGACTTTATAAAAATTTGGTTATGTTACAGCCTTATTCTAAATGAAACAATTTCCTCATCAATACCCCATAACAACAAAGCAAAAACATTTTTTTTTAATACATAAGTATTCAGACCCTTTGCTATGAGACTCCTGTTTCCATTGATCATCCTGGAGATGTTTCTACAACCTGATTGGAGTATACCTGTCGTAAATTCAATTGATTGGACATGATTTGTAAAGGCACAGACCTGTCTATATAAGGTCCCACAGTTGACAATGCATGTCAGAGGAATTGAGGACGAAGGAAAGGTCCGTAGAGCACCGAGACAGGATTGTGTCAAGGCACAGATCTGGGAATGGGTACCAACACATTTCTGCATCATTGAAGGTCCCCAAGAACACACTGGCCTCCATCATTCTTAAATGGATGACGTTTGGAACCTTCAAGACTCTTCCTAGAGCTGGCTGCCCGGCCAACCTGAGCAATCGAGGGAGAAGGGCCTTTGTCAATGTTGTGACCAAGAACCCGATAGTCACTCTGACAAAGCTCAAGAGTTCCTCTGTGGTGGTGGGAAACCTTCCAGAAGGACACCCACAATCGCTGCAGCACTCCTCCAATCTAGACTTTATGGTAGATTGGCCAGATGGCAGCCTCTCCTCAGTAAAAGGCACATGACAGACCACTTGGAGTTTGCCAAAATGCACTTAAAGGACTCCCAGACCATGAGAAATAACAATGCCGTGTCTGATGAAACCAAGATTGAACTATTTGGCTTGAATGACAAATGTCACGTCTGAAGGAAACCTGGTACCATCCCTATGGCAAAGCATGGTGGTGGCAGTATCATGCTGTGGGGATGTGTTCCAGTGGCAGGGACTGGGAGACTTGTCCGGATCGAGGGAAAAATGAACAGAGCAACGCACAGAGAGATCCTTGATGAAAACCTGCTCCAGAGCGCTCAGGACCTCAGACTGGGGCGAAGGTTCATCTTCCAACAGGACAACAACACTCAGCACGCAGCCAAGACAATGCAGGAATGGCTTCGGGACAAGTCTCTGAATATGCTTGAGTGACCAAGTCAGAGCCCGGATTGAACTTGAGTGAGCATCTCTGAAAATAGCTGTGTAGTGACTACTATGGGCTATAGAAGTAAAAGCCCAATTCAATAATTGTTAAAAGATATTTATATATACCTAAATGGGCCGCTGCTCTTAACAATGAAGGCATTTACCACTTCCATCATACTATAACTTATCAGTAAATGAAAGTAAACCCACTAACAACAACAGACATTGTGAAAAGAATGCTTACTAAATTATTATGAAGGAAATAACCACTATAACAAACCTATTTTGAGGCATTTACACACAGATATACACAGGTCACATCATGTAGCGGTGGATAATGTTTTTCCTGTTCATATACCTTTATAATGTAGAGACCAATTGGTGGCTGGAGACCTGTTAGGTATGGTCAGGATGCATGTGATCTTTCATGCCTCATAGCACTAGCAGTTAATTAGGATAACTGGTAAGAGAAGTCTAGCTGAGACAGTTGGACTTCGAGTCTGCGAGCAGGGAATAGGCTCCTATAACCTTTTGGAAATGGCGACAAGATTCCCAGGAGTCACCAGAGAAAACGATTTCCCTCAGGGCAAAATAGCTGTGGGCATGTGTAGCTACTGGCAAGACGTTTCTGAAACAGAGTAATACTATTAAGGGGGGAAAGTCCCTTTGGCCTCCTGACAGTCTCACAATGTTTGCCTCTCTTGTCGCTAGGCAGATTAAACTTTTCACATTTTCCGTCCGTATCCCTTCATCCTCGCGTGAGATTGATAGTCTGATTAGGAACTGGTGCATTGGTAAAATGGAGTGCCCTGCAATTACACAGATTTGTTGGAGACATTGTAGGAGAGTTAAAATGGTTATTCCATCAAACTTTAAATTGTTAGAATAGTACACAACGCAGAACAAAATATCCAGATTAAGGATCAGCTGCCCAAGCCCGCGAAAATGAATATTCCAAGTTCAGACAGAAGGGGGCGATAGATCACTATGATCTCCAGGAACATCGGTTTCTGATTTCAATTGTTGCAATACTTGTACTGCCTGTTGATGCTTGATGTTAAGACGGCAGCCACAGAAGCTGTATGATATTAACATCTTCGGTTTTTATTTCATGTATTTTATTTAATCTGGGTGCTTACGTCACCGACTAGCACCTTGGTACTACCCGTAGCTCCCATTCTCCTGAGTCCGAGAAAACTCTGAGAGAGAAAGAACAACTTGTCAGATGGTTCTTCTGTGGTACATATAAAGACCGATACAGTTTGGTGCCGTGACCCGGAAGAACAGATCAGCTGAAGCTGATCGTCGGGGGGACCCCTACACAGAACTGCATTGACATCACATGTTTAGAACGTTTGAGGGCAAGGTGAACTTTGTACAATATGTTGCGTACACCTCAGTTGTATGAGATTACAGAACAGGAGAGAGAAGACGTATCAGGTGTTGGTGATAACAATGTAGGTACATGTTACTCCGGTTGGTGTTACTGTGAGAGGTCCACAAGGTATTACCACTGGGGTGGGGCAGGGGCTCAATTGGCCGGTATGGTGGAACATAGTGTGAGAGCCAGTCATGTTAGATACCCAGCAATCGATACTAGAGGGCCAAGTGTTAGCAGTAGCCAACCAGAGCATGATAACATTAGCCACACAGGCAATGATAAAAATGAAGAGTCCCTGAAGCCCATAGGGGGTGAAAATGAAAACCGAACCCAATAGCAAGCCCAAGCAGAGTTAGTCAAACAACTAGGCAGTGAAATAGGAAATCAAGTTGCCGCAAGTCTGCTCAAGTACTCTCCAACCCATAGCACTCCCCAACCAATAGCACAAATACCTGATTGATCAACCTAATTCTGAAGTCAGACGTGAGAGAACCACCCCACTTCAGGGGTGATAGCACAGACCAGTGCACCGTGACTGAAAGGCAAGAAATGATGCAAGCTTACCTGAAAAAGATGGGATGCAGTATATCAGAACAGGGGTAAGAGATACAGGACAGACTGATTGGGTGGGCGGGCTGAAGACAGAGTCAGAATTGGGCTCCGTAGAAATCCCCTCGTTAACATAAGCAGAGACCCTGAAGCCATATACAATATCCTGAGACAGCACTTTGGAGAGGCAATCTCATCCACAATTCCATTAGGATACTTCTTTGAAACTTTACCAAGACCATCAGAGAGCTGCTTGGATTAAAAGTCCATGTGAATCTTCTTTGGCAGGTTTGGAGAGGCTGTCCCAATACCACCTTGTTTTCTTAACCTGTTGCTTTATGTGTTTTATGGTGTTTGATCCAACTATCATGTCGTCTGTCTGTCCAGGTACAACTAAAACAGACACTGCCATCTTGAAATCTAAAATATCAATGTTCAAGTCATATTCATACTTAGACTGTGCCTGGTTGCCCCCACAGCCTACAATAGCTAATTAAGTTGGCTTTCTTGACTCTGGTTTTATCAAATTACATCTCAGAAGTGTGTCTTCAGCTAACTCACTTAACGTGCATGTCATAGACCCACTATCTATCAGAGCTTGAAGTTCTACAATTTCTTGCACTATTACTTGAACATAGAAAAGACTATCATTACTCTCTATTTTCAGATAAATCGCCTTGGTTTTCATGGTGTTTCCAGGCCTTATATCCGTTGTGTTCTGTGGGGCTGTGACATGTTCGCCCACACTGACCACCTCTTGGCGTGAGCATGTTAGTTTAAAGTGGGCCCAGGGGGAGCCTCGGTGGCTGCCCCTCCAACTTGTATTCTTGCTGGACATTCAAAGCCTCTGTGGCCTGTCATGTGACACTTGAAGCATAAACCCTCCTTAAACAGTGTGACAGAGTTGAATGGCCTGAGGCCTTATAAATTCTACAGGGACCAGAGGCTGTATTAGTTTGTGGCGTTCTGGCCGAAGTTCTCTTTGATTCTGTTCCTGGGTTGACAGAAGCTTTTCCAAGAGAGAAATCACTTTGTTCAATGAAGCCTGATCACTGTTACTGGGTGAGGCTGAATTATCATGACCGACTGCTTGTTGTTGAGTTATATACCAAGAGTTGGGGGTCATCGGGTCGTCTACCTTGGCAATACATTGCACCCTACGTCTGACTGACTGTTTGTCTCTGTGTTGGCTGTCAATCATTGCCTGTAAATCTCCAACGGTCCAATTTTCAATAGGCTTGCACCTAAGAGTGGAGTATAGTGCTGGGTTGGGCAGTGCTAAACAAACATCATTGTCATCTCATGACCTGGATCATCCACTCTTTTTCCCTGTATTTGCAAGCCTTCATTGGCAAGGTCAATTGCTTTGTTCAGTCTAACCTAAATCTCAGCATGCTAGCCAACGTGAACCGCTGGAACGGTGACAATATACTAGACAAATTGGGAACTGTAATGCTTGAGCAGAGTGTGACTCATGCCACAACATGAACATTTGGTCTGGGGAAAACTGAAAGAAAAGGTGCCGCTATCAGTTGGTAGTACTGTAGTCGTAGGGGCCACTACAGCGCAATCTGCACCAACAAATCCTGCATCCTAGTAGGATGCACTGTATGTCCTTTGAGGAGTGACAAGTGGGTCCCCAGGAAAGTGATCAACATGTTGGACCACCCTATTGTTTTCCGCCGTAACACCAAGTTGGCTGATGTGCACCCATGCCTAGCCCTAGAAGACCTAGATCCCTATGCCAGCCATGCTGAGAACCCCAGTAAGGTCCCGTCTGCTCTTCAGAATGTCACCCAAGCTGGGGAAGAATGTTCAGTGAGTGGGAAAAGGGCAAAGAAGGAGTATCTACAAGATTTGGGCTTAACAGAAGTTGACAGAGTCCTGTTAAGTGCCTGACATGTCGAAGGGAAACTAGTGGACCTTATTGCTCAGTATGAAAGCATCTTTTCCAGGGACCGACTTGACTGGGGAGAAGTGAAGAACATCATCCACCGTATCCGACTCAAAGATGAAAAGCCTTTCAGGCTGCCGTACAGGAGGATCTCTCCAGCCGACTACCAGAAACTGAAGCAGACGTTGGAGGAGATGGAGGAGCAGGGCATCATCCGAAAGTCCAGTAGTGAGTGGGCCTCCCCCTTGTCCTTGTTTGGAAGCCGTCAAAAGAGTTGAGAATTTGCACTGATTTCAGATGGTTGTACCAGACGACAAAAAAGATTCATACCCATTGCCCCATCAAGCCGATGCTCTCGCTGATTTGGGAGGGAACTGCTTCTTCAGTACTATGGATTTGACTTCGGGATTCTACAACATCCCCATACATGAAGATGACCGCAAGTACACAGTGCGCACAACACCTGCAGGTTTAATTTAGTACAACAGAATGGCTTAGGAGTTATGCAACAGCCCATTAACATTCGCCAGAATGATGACCTCGATCTTCGGCGACCAGAACTACTTGTCCCTCCTGTGTTACTTGGATGATCTCCCAGATTTTGGGAAGAGTGAGCAGGAAACACTGGACCATCTTGAAATGGTGTTCTCCCACCTTAACTTCATACGGTATATGGGACGCTTGCATCCCACTTGGCCAAAAACCAGGGAAAATGCAACACGGCAAATTCAAATAAATTGATATAAAAATCAAACTTTCATTAAATCACACATGTAAGATACTCAATTAAAGCTACACTCGTTGTGAATCCAGCCAACGTGTCAGATTTTTAAAAGGCTTTTCGGCGAAAGCATAAGAAGCTATTATCTGATGATAGCACAACAGTAAACAAAGAGGGTAGCATATTTCAACCTTGCAGGCGCTACACAAAACGCAGAAATAAAATATAAAACATGCCTTACCTTTGACAAGCTTCTTTTGTTGGCACTCCAATATATCGCATAAACATCACAATTGGTCCTTTTGTTCGATTAATTCTGTCCATATATATCCAAAATGTAAATTAATTTGACGCGTTTGATCCAGAAAAAAATTGCTTCCAAAATGTGCAACGTCACTACAAAATATTTCAAAAGTTGCCTATAAACTTTGCCAAAATATTTCAAACTACTTTTGTAATAAAACTTTAGGTATTTTTAAACGTTAATAATCGATCAAATTGAAGACGGGTCTATCTGTTTTCAATAGAGGATGAGAGGAAACTAACTCTACTTTTCAAGTCTTGGCCATCTCTCACAGCGTTACCCTTTTCCATGATGGCCCTACTTCTTCATTGCACAAATGAATAACCTCAACTTAATTCAAAAGACTGGTGACATCCAGTGGAAGCAGTAGGAACTGAAAACAAGTTCCTAAGAAATATTGTTTGCTGAACGGTTAGTCCTTGGGGTTTTGCCTGCTACATAAGTTATGTTATACTCACAGACATGATTCAAACAGTTTTAGAAACTTCAGAGTGTTTTCTATCCAAATATATGAATACTATGCATATCTTATATTCTTGGCATGAGTAGCAGGAAGTTGAAATTGGGCATGCTATTTATCCAAATGTGAAAATTCTGCCCCCTAGCATTAAGAGGTTATTAACACAGAGTCCAAAGAGGGGCCAGAAGTATACAGAATGGTGTTGTCTGCGGAGAGGTGGATCAGAGAATAACCAGCAGCAAGAGCAACATCATTGATGTATACAGAAAAGAGAGTCGGCACAAGAATTGAACACTGTGGCATAGAGACTGTCAGAGGTCTGGACAACAGGCCCTCCGATTTGACACACTGAACTCTATAAGAGAAGTAGTTGGTAAACCAGGCAGGCAATAATTTGAGAAACCAAGGCTGTCGAGTCTGCCAATAAGAATGTTGTGATTGACAGAGTCGAAAGCCTTGGCCAGGCCGATGAATACGGCTGCACTGCATTGTGAGTTTCTCAGGTTTAGCCAAACCACTGTTTCGTCTGACTGTAGGACAGAAAAGTAAGAGGAAAGGAGAAAGAGAAAAGCCTCATGGTGGAACCCTAAAACATCTGAAACCTGAAGCCTGGACTTTTGAATGTGAGGTGGCGCTGGAGAAGCTAAGTTGCAGTCTTTCAAACAGCCATGCTGGCTCACCTAGACTTTAGCAAAACGTTTCTTCTATCAACAGATGTATCAATGCATGGCTTAGGTGCAGTACTTAGCCAGACACTTGAGGGTAAGAGTAGGTCAGACCAGTAGCCTTTCCCTGCAAGACTATGTCGAGGTTCCAGTCCCATTACCCAGCAAACAGATTAGAGTTATTCGCTCTTAAATGGGTGATAAGTTCACCCATTGGCTGAAGAGGAATAGTCACAGTTGAAACAGATAACAATCCCCTGACATATATAATGACAAAAACCAAAGCTAGCCTCTTGTGAACAACGCTGGGTCTCTAAACTGGCCCGGGCCCCAGAATGTCTCAGCAGACATGCTTAGTCAACAGCCATTCATTGGAGCTAGGATGCAAGTGAGTTCCCAAAGTATAGAGCAGAGCATGCGACTTCCAGGAATCTTTCAAACTGTCAGTCAACATCCAATGTGGTGAGATCATGGCTCAAGTCTCTTCTGAAGGAGTGAAATCAGTTTGGGAATGCTGTCTAGAGTGGGATGTGAGTGTGCCAGTGCGCATCTTCCAATTAGCATCCTTCAGCATTAAGGGGGAGTGGCTACTCTTCCAGACTTTTCTTCTGATGTGATACAGAGAAAACAGAAGGTGGATCAAGTGCTAGCCCGAGTGGCATACTTTGTTGAGAGGAGGAGGAGACCTTCACAGAGAGAGAGAGAGGTCATTAGACTGAGCCTAAATGTTGAGAATGCTGAAGCTTTGGGATAAATTCGAAATCAAGGACGAGATTCTCTACTGAAGATCTACAGAGATGGCAAGAAGAGGCACCAGCTGGGTGCCAGACTTCCTTAATAAAGCCATCGTTCTGGAGGGAACCCATGATGAAGCCGGATACCAAGGCCAGACCAGAACCCTCCATCTGGTGTGTCAAAGGTTCCTCTGGACTGTAAGGAACAGGGAAGTGAAGAAGTATGTTTCCTACTGTAAGAGCTGTGTGGTTGGCAAGACAATGGATCCAGAGGCTAGGGCACCGTTGGAATCTATACAGACCAGCACAGCGTTGGAACTGGCATGCAGAGACTTCTGGTCAGCAGAAGGAAGAGATGGAGAGAGAGTTGATGTACTCGTCGTCAAAGACCATTTTACGAAGTTGGCACATGCGTTTCCTTGCCCGAACCAGACAGCAAAGGTGGATGCCCAGAAGTTATGGAACCAGTTCTTCTGTGTCTATGGTTTTCCCCAGCGGAAAAACTCAGACGAAGGATCAAGCTTTGAGAGTCACTTAATCGCAGAATTGCTAAAAGACTGGTATTCGATATGGATGAGGATTCAGATGATCGAAGGACTGCTGCCTGGATTCCCAAGGGCCAGAAACCTGAGGGGCCCACGGAAGCTGAAACGCAAAAAGCTACGGGACTGGAAGATGGAGTAAACAGGAGAGAAGCTAATCCTCAAAGCCCACTGGATTACATGATCTCTGGAGAAGCAGCTTGCTCAAGCACAGGAAGCTCCTCAAGGATGCCTCGTGATGATTCAAGTGATCCTTCGAAGATGACACAAGTAGAAAAGCGACGTCAGTGAGCAGTATATATGGCATCAGCAGTAGAAGTGCATCAGTCAGTGCCTCTGGATACATAAGATCTACGAAAACGAGTAGGCAGAGCATAACATCTACCAAGTGGAGAGAGGAAGAACGCAGAAACAGCCAGACGTCTGAGCTCACTGATACAGTCCTGAGACCCTGTGAAGGCACCCTGAGAACTTGAACTGGAAGAGTTGTGAAGCCTGTCAGGAGACTTTTAGAGTCAATGAGTCAAGTGATTGCTGAGCAGGGCAAAAGAGAGCATCGAGCTGCCCTGATTCAAGCGCTATCAACTTTTGTCGAAGTGACACAGTACACCAGTGAAAAACAGAGGCCTAGAGGATAGATTAATAATTAATAGAGAAATAGATCTCAAGAAAGAATCAATAGATTAAGGGAATGAGAAATACTTTATTATAAGGTCATAGGTTATATGTATAAGGACATATTTCTTCCTGGAAAAGTCTCTTTGCTGTCCTTCTGGATTTTTTTTGGCCAAGGTTACCTCTGTGGAGGAAGAACTCTTACCTTATGTCTTATGGCCTCTTTCGGCCGCCTTTCCTTACAGTTCTCTGCTACCAATGACTGGAACAAACTGCAAAAATCACTGAAGCTGGAGACTCATAGTTCCCTCACTAGCGTTAAGCACCAGCTGTCAGAGCAGCTCACAGATCACTGCACCTGTACAAAGCCAATGTGTAAATAGTCCATCCAACTACCTCATCACCATATTGTTATTTATTTTGCTCCTTTGCACCCCAGTATCGTAACTTGCACACTCATCTTATGCATATCACCCCAGTGTTTAATTTGCCATACTGTAATAATTTTGCCACTATGGTCAATTTATTGCCTCACCCCCCTTATCCTACCTCATTTGCACAGGCTGTATATAGACTTTCTCTATTGAATTATTGGCTGTATGTTTGTTTATTCCATGTGTAACTCTGTGTTGTTTGGGTCGCACTGCTTTGCTTTATCTTGGCAAGGTCGCAGTTGTAAATGAGAACTTGTTCTCACCTAGCCTACCTGGTTAAATAAAGGTGAAATATATATTTTTTACATTTGCTCAAATTAAGAAGGGGTGAGTGTAGGAGAGCTAAAAACATTATTCCATCAAACTTTAAATTACTAGAATAGTACACAATGCAGAACAGAATGTCCAGGTTAAGGGTCAGTGGCCCAAGCCCGCAAAAAGGAATATTCCAGGTTCAGACAGAAGGAGTCAGTTCGCTATGATCGCCAGGAACTTTTCAATTGTTGCACTACTAGTACTGCCTATTGGGTATGCAGCTACAGTAGCTGGATGATATTAACATCTTCGGTTTTTATTTCATTAAATGTATTTTATTTAATCTGGGTGCTTACGTCACCTACTAACACCATTGTACTACCCGTAGCTCCCGTTCTCCTGCACCACTTGTGCATTGGAGACTGGTGTATTCCTCTCCTGTCTATTCGTAATATTATTGCAGAACTACATAAAAGCCAAAAAGACAGCCGTGGTGTCGCTCTTCATTTCTCGGTTCTTCTGTGGTACATATAAAAGACCGCTACAAAATCACCTCAGTGCTTGAAGGCTGGCATTCACAATATAGGTAAAGCATGAGAATAGAGCAGCTAATAACAAACACTAACCTGATTCTGCCCAGTGATTTATCTTTCTTTACCGGTTAAGATGAAGAGACAGAGTACTGTAGGTAGGACTATGGTACACAATGGCTGCATATCTAACATATAATATGTCTTACAATACTGTATTTTGATTTACTCCATAATAGAACAATATCAAAAGTTGTTTTTACAAACCTCCCCGGTAACAGTAGGGTGTTTAGGTCAACTGACCGATTGTGTCTATTGTTAGCTAGTGTAGGTAGTGTGCATGTGAGCTTGGCCACTGGCGATCTGAGCCAAAGTGGATTCGCCCAGTGTAGATGAAAAAGTCAGTAGGCCTGTGTCTAAAATGCGCCCTATCCCCTATATAGTGAAGTACTTTGACCTGGTTCCATAGGGCTCAGGTGAAAAGGAGTGTACTATATAGGGAATAGGGTTCCCTTTGGGATGCAACCTAGGTTATATTACCACACTTACACAACTACGCTGTTCCCATTTTGAACTCAGTGTTAGATGATCTTGGGATTGATTCTGCTCAGTCATCAAAGCACAGCTTTGTTGTATTACACAAGTGATGGATCAATATTATTATAAACAGTGTTTTTGCTCTCATTTGAACAAAGCCAGAGCCACTGATGTCTTGATGGGATTGAGGGCCTTGTATCACTCATTGGAAGAAGATCATTCAAATTTGGTGAGCTGAGGGAATAGGGAATAGGGACAAATGTCAATAACTCTATGGTTGTCCTATTTTAGTTTTTAACCTTCAACAAGATAATGTTAGCTGTTTTAAAGCCATGTGATTTTGTGATGACTTCAAGCAAGACAAATCATGTAAACATAAATATTGGATGGAATATTTAGTTTAATTGTATTTGTGATTTTACATTTTCAACCTGAGGGCAACCATGGCATCCATGACAGGGAGAAGCGTCCATCCATGATGTATACGGGTACGATAGTCTAGCTAACTACATTTACAGATATCACACATTTCTAATTTTGACAGAAAGTGGTTTCATTTCAAGTTAGTAACCTCTTGGTGTTAGGGGGCAGTATTTTCATTTAAAAAAACATTCCCGTTTTAAACGGGATATTTTGTCAGGAAAGGATGCTAGAATATGCATATAGTTGACAACTTTGGATAGACAACCCTCTAACGTTTCCAAAACTGTAAAGATATTGTCTGTGAGTATAACAGAACTGATGTTGCAGGCGAAAGCCTGAGAAAAATCCAATCCGGAAGTCCCCATGGTTTTGAAAGCGCTGCGTTCCAATGACTCCCTATTCAGCTGTGAATGTACCATCAACAAGCTTACACTGTCTACGTATTCCCCAAGGTGTCTACAGCATTGTGACGTAGTTTTACGCATTTCTGTTGAAGAATAGCCGTAGGCAGCCACATTGCGTAATTGGTCACATGGTGGCTCCGAGAGAGATACTCGCATAAAATACAGAGGTAGCCATTACTCCAATTGGTCCAAGTGAAAAACTCATTGTCCCAACTGATATATTATCGAATAGATATTAGAAAAACACCTTGAGGATGGATTCTAAACAACGTTTGCCATGTTTCTGTCAATATTATGGAGCTAATTTGGAATATTTTCCGGCGTTGTGGTGAACGCAATTTCCGGGCGATTTCTCAGCCAAATGGGAAGAACAAACGGAGCTATTTCGCCTACAAAAATAATCTTTTGGGAAAAAATGAACTTTGGCTGTCTTCCTGGGAGTCTCGTGAGTGAAAACATCCGAAGTTCATCAAAGGTAAACGATTTAATTTGATTGCTTTTCTGATTTCCGTGACAAGTTTGCCTGCTGCTAGCAAGGCATAATGCTATGCTAGGCTATGATAAACTTACCCAAATGCTTGTCTAGTGTTGGCTGTAAAGCATATTTTGAAAATCTGAGATGACAGGGTGATTAACAAAAGGCTAAGCTGTGTTCCAATATATTTCACTTGTGATTTTCATGAATAGGAATATTTTCTAGGAAGATTTATGTCTGTTGAGTTATGCTAATTAGTGTCAGATGATGATAACGGTCCCGTTCACAGAATGGGCGTCACTACAGGTTAAAGTGTACTGTTAGCTAGCTAGCTAAAGTTAGCTGGCTGGCTAGCTAGCTAACGTTACCTCTGTGATCTTATTATTCATATCTCAGAGCCATTTGCTTTGTTAGTTATAGCCTAATGTTAGCTAGCTAACATCGGACCTGGTTGGTTAGCTACCTGCAGATTCATGCAGGGTAGTAACGTCATGAGTTTGGATTATGGTTCATTGTTTACATAGCTAGCTAGCTACATGTCTTAGAAAAAGACTCCAATATGCAAGTAACCATTTCAATGTAATCTCACTGCAACAACTGTGAGAGATGTAGCTGGTAAATTTGTTCTGGCTATCTACTCTGATTTCAGAGCACTCTCGTCCGAGTGTGCCCATGCGCTGAATAACTGACAAATTTACGAATGCTCAAGCCCCGTCGAATATGGTCGGTGTTGTCACGCCTTGGTCTTAGTATTTTTAGTATGTTTTAGTTAATTAGTTGGTCAGGCAAGTGTGTGACATGGGTTTATTGTTTGTTGTAATTCTTTGTGGTTTTTTTTTTAGTTATTGGGATTGTGGCTGATTAGGGGTGTGTGTTGCATAGGTTTGGCTGCCTGAGGCGGTTCTCAATCAGAGTCAGGTGATTCTCGTTGTCTCTGTTTGGGAACCGTATTTAGGTAGCCTGGGTTTCGCTTTGTATTTCGTGGGTGATTGTTCCTGTCTCTGTGTTAGTGTTCACCAGACAGGCTGTTTAGGTTTTTCACGTTCCGTTTGTTGTTTTTGTTATTTCATGTATCGTTATTTGTCTATTAAAAACATGAGTAACCAACACGCTGCATTTTGGTCCGACTCTCTTTCGACAAACGAAGAACGCCGTAACAGGTGTCAGTAAACGTTGGCAAAAAAGTGTACATTGTTGCTAGCAGCACAGTTGCAGTCACCAACGCTCTGGATAACATAAAAACAGCCTAACCAGCTCTGCTAGGGCAAGTAAAATGGTCAGTGAGCTGTTCTCTCATTTGTGTCTGGAAGAAGCTAGCAAGTTAGACAACGTTAGCCATTTTGCTTGGGTGCTTGACTGCTGTTGTTAGGACAGAACGCTCGGATCAACTCTTAAAGAGGTTGGTGGGAATAAAGCTTAAGAGTGTGTGAACGATGCTGAATGGGTGCGTTCAAATAAGAGCTCTCCAGTAGGTATCAACACATTCAAATGCCATTTTTTCAAAAGTGACGTTACAGGTTTATCAACTGTAAAAGCAGAATTACTTTCCCATTGTTCGTCAAATGCAGTGTATGATATACCATTTTGTAGCTCTGTGTTTCTGCTTTTATCCAACAGAAACAACACAATTTCAAATGTTGCTACATAAGACTGAATCAAGGAGGTCGGTCACATGTTTGGTTAAGGCAAATCACGTCATAAATTTCAAAGTGTTCTTTTTAAACTCAAATACACTACAAGTTTGCTTTTTTTGCCTTACAGAAACTTTCTCAGCAACAAAATAGTTATCCAATTAAGATCCTACATCTGTAGTATATATTCTGAATGCATATGTTATGGTAAATATAAAGAATGAATATATTTGCAGGTGAGAAGGAAAATCTACACATTTACCAGTGCAACAGATAATCTATATATTTCCAGAAGAATCTGTAGATTTCCCAAATTTACACATAAATCATTACACATTCAGTACCAGTAAAATGTTTGGACACACCTACTAATTCAAGGGTTTTTATGTATTTTTACAATGTTCTACATTGTAGAATAATAGTGAAGACGTCAAAGCTATGAAATAACACATGGAATCATGTAGTATCCAAAAAAGTGTAAAACTAATTCAAATCTAAGTTTTTGCACCCTTCATATGGTATGACCCCATATGCTTGCCAAGGTGGGTGAAGGCAGCAGTTGTGTCAGGCAATGCGAGGCTCATGCTGGAGTCTCTTTTGGCCACCAACCAGATGAGGTGGCCCCATCCTTGAATGGCCTCAGAAAAATTGGGGAGGCATTATCAAAGGCCTCAGCTTGCCCTGCTCTTCGTCAGTCTCCACTCAGCTAATGCCTGAATCAGTAATGTCCCAGTGGTCGCCTTATCTCCCCCGGCCACTTGGATTCAGTGCCAACCTCCAGTTGATGGCAATGCTCTGATCTGAAGACAGTTGTATGCCAAGGTGGGCAACAGAAAAAAGTGACCCCCACCACCGGTACTCATCAACTCTCCCTCCCTCTCTCTCACACACAAGCACACCAACTGCTCCATGCTCCCTCAGCACACTCAGAAGGTTGGAGTAATGCTTGGCTCATTAGATTGACCTATGCTGTTCCTATGTTGACCCAATTTAGGCAGTTGGAGATACTTACATGGCTCTTTAGACTACTCTTTTCTGTTCCTGTATGTAGACCCAAAGATGTATGCAGGGGTAGGCATTAACACATCCAACAGTCATAACCTGTAAGGCATATACATGAATTTGTCTAAAGCAAATTAGCTAAAAAGAGTAAGATCTGTTATTTCTATGGAACTTTATTAATATTTTCTGCATATTCACCAAATGGAGATTCAATGATGTAACTTTCTGTAACTTCCTAATATAACATTTGTTCTATTTTAATATATTACAAGTATACTAAAGCATACTTAAATATACACAAATCTATAATAATATACTTCAAATATGAGATGTATTTTTCTAGTATACTTTTAATATGCTATCACACTTCAATACACTTATTAAAAATGTACTTTACATTTATTGTTTTTCAGTATTTAAGTATATTATATGCTCACTATTATTAAACTTAAACACACTCATTAAAAATGTAATTCAATTTCAATTTCTTCAATTGTAATTTAGTATAGTAATTCAAAATACACTTGGAGTTGTTTTTAAGTTAAAGCATAGCTTTTTTTATGAAACTGCTTGTAAGTGATCAAGTACACTATACGTATACAGTGCCTTGCAAAAGTATTCATACCCCTTGTATTTCTTCAAAATGAATTGTGTTAAAACATGAGATTAAAATTGATCTAACTGTCATTTGTTGTCAACAATGAACTCAAAATACTCTAATGTCAAGTTTAAAAATAAATAATACAAATTAGAAAACTAAAATATTGGCATTACGTAAGTTTTCAGCCCCTTTGTTAGGGCAAGCCTAAATTAATTCAGGAGTAAAATGTGGTTTAAAAAATCACATAATATGTTAAATGGACTCTGTGTGAAGTCATAGTGGTTGGCATTATTTTTTTAATTACTAACCCTTCCTCTGTCCCCCATACAACATATTTTAGTGCCTTCAGTCAAGTATTACATTTCATGCACAGATTCAACTACAAAGACCAGGGAGCCTTTCAAAAGCCTCATAAAAGGGCAGTGATTGATAGATCGGTAACAATATCAAATCAGACATTGAAAATCTCTTTAAGCATGGTCAAATTAATAATTATGCTGTGGATTATGTATTAAACCACCCAGACATATCAAAGATACAGTCGTCCTTCTGAACTGAGCTGCAGGGCAGGAATTAAACTTGCTCAGGAGGCCATTGGTGATTGTAAAAGTTAAATGACTATGATGGGGGAAAAAGTGGATGGATCAACAAAAATGTAGTGATTCCACAATACTGATTTAAATAAAAGTGAAAAGAATAATGAAAAAATACAGAATGCAGCAAGGAACTAAAGTATTACTGCACAGCTGAAGAACATGCTTTCTGAGAGTATACGTTCTTATATGTCAAGAAAATATACTTAAGTATACTTTAAAAAGTAACGTGCACAAACATTTGCATATTACGCAGCATCCTTTTCTGTAGCTGAAATGTTGATTTATAATCTGATATTGTTCCTCATATTTAGCTTATTCAAATATTTAAGTGTTCAATTTCAAACTGAATAATGTTGTACATTTAATTACACATTATATATATCAAATTTAAAAAATTATTGAAATGTTAATTTATTACTGTAATGTGAACAACTAAAGCATTAAATGCCCATGGTGTAGTTTTTAAACACGTGTCTTGTATGTTATGCTCAATCTATAACTACTTTGTAAATAGCATGGTAAAACATTGGTTAAGGAGATGCCTTGGTCAAGCAAGGTATCCTTTGCATAGCTAATTACAATAGGTAATGTGGTTTAAAAGTATACTTGAAACATTATAAATACACTTCTTTCTCAAGAAAATACTGGAAATCTAGTTCAAATTCCATTTTAGTATACTTAGAATTGGAGAAATATATATACAATGTACTTAAGATGTATTCAGGTGTATTCAAAGTATATTTGTTTTTCTCATTGTCTATTATTATACTCAGAATATATTTAAGTACAAAAAAAGTCACAATTGAAATAATTTTTAATTCTATTGAATGTACTTAAATGTCACGCCCTGAACATAGAGAGCCTGTTATTCTCTATGTTGGTTAGGTCGGGGTGTGACTGGGGTGGGTCATCTTGGCAATTATATATTTATGTTGGCCTGGTATGATTCCCAATCAGAGGCAGCTGTTTATCGTTGTCTCTGATTGGGGATCATATTTAGGCAGTAATTTCCCCTTTTGTGCTTTGTGGGATCTTGACTATCAATAGTAGCCTGTTACACGTTTAATTTTTCT
This sequence comes from Oncorhynchus masou masou, assembly GCF_036934945.1. Lineage (NCBI taxonomy): Eukaryota > Metazoa > Chordata > Actinopteri > Salmoniformes > Salmonidae > Oncorhynchus > Oncorhynchus masou. The sequence continues at coordinate 33,647,224 of NC_088239.1, forward strand.
TCTGTTTTGTTTTGGGAGTTTATTATTTATTAAACATGTGGAATTCTACACACGCTGCACCTTGGTCCAGTCATTATGACGATCGTGACATTAAATTGTAAAGCGTCTGTGTGTAGCTGGTGAGATGACTCAGGCGCAGGACAGCAGATATGAGTAATGAAAGCAATTTTACTCAATAATAACACAATACACATTGTATAAATTCAAGGCCACAAATACGGACCGCAATACAATAAACAATTACTCAAACAAACAAACATGGGGGAACAGAGGGTTAAATAATGAACAAATAATTGGGGAATTGAAACCAGGTGTGTAATACAAAGACAAAGCAAATGAAAAGTGGATCTGTGATGGCTAGAAGGACGGTGACGTCGACCGCCGAATGCTGCCCAAACAAGTTGAGGGACCGACTTCGTTGGAAGTCGTGACATAAATACTAAGAAAATAGTCCGAAAAATTACATTAAATGGAATTAAAATTGTTCCAATTTAGACTTTTTAAAATATACTTAAAATATGTTAATAAAGTATGATTTAAGTATATTTAAAGAAATAAAAAATTCCGCATTGTCACGCCTTGGTCATTGTATTTTGTGTTTTCGTTATATATTTGGTTAGGCCAGGGTGTGACATGGGTTTATGTATTGTATTTTCGTATTGGGGTTTGTAGTATTTGGGATTGCGGCTGAGTAGGGGTGTTGTGTGGGCTTGGCTGCCTGAGGCGGTTCTCAATCAGAGTCAGGTGATTCTCGTTGTCTCTGATTGGGAACCGTATTTAGGTAGCCTGGTTTTCACTTTGTATTTCGTGGGTGATTGTTCCTGTCTCTGTGTTAGTGTTCACCAGACAGGCTGTATAGGTTTTTCGTTCCGTTTGTTGTTTTTGTTATTTCATGTATCGTCATTTGTTATATTAAAAACATGAGTAACCAACATGCTGCATTTCGGTCCGACTCTCTTTCGACAAACGAAGAACGCCGTAACACGCATGGGATTTTCTGGATATGAATACATCTCCACAGTTACCAAATTCACAGTACTGCTGTTTCAAACCTACAGTAAGAAACATTCATGCTGAATTAAACTTAAGGAACCCATTTACAGTAGTACGTTGGGGGAAAAACGTCAATAGACCGTACTTTAGTTATTTCCATTCCAATGGAAGTAAACCATTGTACATTAATTCATTCCATCACACTGCATTATACCTAATAACAGATGCTATGTCATGCATAGGTGTAATAGGTGGCAGGGAAGTCAGGCGCAGGAGAGTCAAACTGAGTGTAAAATGGAGTCTTTTAATAAAGTTCCAAGAGTATGCTCCATAACACTAAATGTACAAACAAACCAAACATGGGTACAAGGACCCGACGCACACCTAATACAACAATCACACTATATTGACAATAAAACAATCTCTGACAAAGACATGAGGGGAACAGAGGGTTAAATGCACAACAGGTAATGAATGGGATTGAAAACAGGTGTGTGGGAAGACAAGACAAAACCAATGGAAAATTAAAAAAGGATCAATGATGGCTAGAAGACCGGTGACGTCGAACGCCGAGCCCCGCCCGAACAAGGAGAGGCAACGACTTCGGCAGAAGTCGTGACAGCCCCCGACGCGCGGCTCCAGCTGCGCGTCGACACCGGCCTCGGGGACGACCCGGAGGGCGAGGTGCAGGCGATCCGGATGGAGACGGTGGAATTCTGATAACATGGAAGGATCTAACACGTCCTCCACCGGAACCCAGAATCTATCCTCCGGCCCGTAACCCTCCCAGTCCACGAGGTACTGAAGGCCCCTCGCCCGACGTCTCGATTCCAAAATGGATCGAACAGAGTACGCCGGGACCCCTCGATGTCTAGAGGAGGCGGAGGAACATCACGCACTTCAGCCTCCTGGAGCGGGCCAGCCACCACCGGCCTGAGGAGAGACACATGGAACGAGGGGTTAATACGGTAATTAGTGGGTAGTTGTAACCTATAACATACCTCGTTCACTCTCCTCAGGACTTTAAACGGCCCCACAAACCTCGGACCCAGCTTCCGGCAGAGCAGGCGAAGGGGCAGGTTTCGGGTCGAGAGCCAGACCCTGTCCCCTGGTGCGAACACTGGGGCCTCACTGCGGCGACGGTCTGCGCCAATTTTCTGCCGCCTTATGGCAAGCTGAAGGTGGACGTGGGCTGCCTCCCAGGTTTCCTCAGCGTGCCGATACCAATTGTCCACCGCAGGGGCCTCGGTCTGGCTCTGATGCCAAGGAGCCAGAACCGGCTGATACCCTAATACACATTGAAAGGGAGTAAGGTTAGTGGAGGAGTGACGTAGCGAGTTCTGAGCCATCTCTGCCCAGGGCACGAACTTCGCCCACTCCCCGGCCGATCCTGGCAATAAGACCGCAGAAACCTACCCACATCCTGGTTAACTCTCTCCACCTGCCCATTACTCTCGGGGTGAAAACCTGAGGTAAGACTAACCGAGATCCCCAGACGCTCCATGAACGCCTTCCAGACCCTTGATGTGAACTGGGGACCCCGATCAGACACTATATCCTCAGGCACCCCATAGTGCCGGAAAACGTGTGTAAACAGGGCCTCTGCAGTTTGTAAGGCCGTAGGGAGACTGGGCAAAGGGAGGAGACGACAGGACTTAGAAAACCGATCCACAACGACCAGGATTGTGGTGTAACCCTGTGAAGGTGGAAGATCAGTCAAAAAATCCACCGACAGGTGCGACCATGGCCGTTGAGGAATGGGTAGAGGTTGTAGCTTACCTCTGGGCAGGTGTCTAGGAGCCTTGCACTGGGCGCACACCGAACAGGAAGAAACCTAAATCCTCACGTCCTTAGCTAAAGTTGGCCACCAGTACCTTCCTTCAAGACAGCACATTGTCCGACCTATCCCAGGATGACCAGAGGAGAGTGACGTGTGAGCCCAATATATCAATCGGTCGCGGACAGCAGACGGAACGTACAGACAACCAGCTGGACACTCAGGGGGAGAAGGCTCTGCACGTGACGCCCGCTCAATGTCCGCGTCCAGCTCCCACACTACAGGCGCCACCAGACATGAAGCTGGGAGTATGGGAGTGGGATCCATGGACCGCTCCTCTGTATCATACAGCCGAGACAATGCGTCTGCCTTAACGTTCTGGGAGCCTGGTCTGTAAGAAAGAGTAAACACAAAACTAGTGAAAAACATGGCTCAACATGCCTGGCGAGTATTCAATCTCTTCGCCTGCCGGATGTACTCCAGATTGCGGTGGTCAGTCCAGATGAGAAAAGGGTGTTTAGCCCCCTCAAGCCAATGCCTCCACACCTTCAAGGCTTCTACGACAGCTAACAGCTCTCGGTTCCCCACATCAAAGTTTCGCTCCGCCGGGCTGAGTTTCTTCGAAAAGAAAGCGCAGGGCGAAGCTTCAATGGCGTACCCGAACGTTGAGAGAGCACTGCTCCTATCCCAGCTTCGGATGCGTCCACCTCCACTATGAATGGCAAAGAGGGATCCGGATGAGCCAGCACAGACACCGAGGTAAACAGAGTCTTCAGGTGCTCAAAAGCCCTGTTCGCCTCAGCCGACCACTGCAAGCGCACCGGGCCCCCTTTAGCAGTGAGGTAATGGGAGCTGCCACCTGACCAAAACCCCGGATAAACCTACGGTAGTAATTGGAAACCCCAAAAAACGCTGCAACTCCTTTATCGTGGTTGGAGTCGGCCAATTACGCACGGCTGTAATGCGGTCGCTCTCCATCTCCACTCCTGAAGTGGAAATCCGATGCCCTAGGAAGGAGATGGATTGTTGGAAAAACAAGCATTTCTCAGCCTTGACATATAGATCATGCCCCAACAGGCGACCAAGCACCCTGCGCACCAGGGACACATGCTCGGCGCGTGTAGCAGAATATCATCGATATACACCACTACACCCTGCCCGTGCAGGTCCCTGAAGATCTCATCTACAAATGATTGGAAAACTGATGGAGCATTCATCAACCCATATGGCATGACCAGGTACTCATAATGACCTGAGGTAGTGCTAAATGCCATCTTCCACTCATCACCCTTCTTAATACGCACCAGATTGTACGCACTCCTGAGATCCAATTTTGTGAAAAAACGTGCCCCGTGCATTAACTCAATAACCGTATTGATCAGAGGTAGCGGGTAACTATATTTCACTGTGATTTTACTAAGACCTCGATAATCAATGCACGGGCGTACACTGCCATCCTTTTTTTTCACAAAAAAGAAACTCGAAGAGACGGGTGAAATGGATGGCTGAATGAACCCCTGATGCAGGGATTCAGAGACATATGTCTCCATAGCCTCCGTCTCCGCTTGCGACAAAGGGATACACGTGACTCTTGGGATATGCAGCGTCTACCAGGAGATCTATCGCACAATCCCCCGTCGATGGGGTGGTAATTGAGTCGCCTTCTTTTTACAGAAGGCGAGAGCCAAATCGGCATATTCGGGGGAATGCGCACGGTGGAGACCTGGTCTGGACTTTCCACCGTAGTAGCACCCATGGAAACCCCTAAACACCTACCTGAGCATTCTCGCGACCACCCCGTGAAAGCCTTCTGTGGCCAAGAAACAGTGTGGTTATGACAAACTAACCAGGGTAGGCCTAGCACCACAGAATACGCAGGAGAATCAATAAGGAAAAGACTAATCTTCTCCTTGTGACCCTCCTGCGTTATCATACACAAAGGTGCGGTTACCTCCCTGATAAACCCTGACCCTAATGGTCGACTATCTAAGGCATGAATAGGGAAAGACGTATCCACAGGAACAATAGGGATCCCTAAACTATGAGCTAGACTTTTATTAATGAAATTCCTAGCCGCAACAGAATCTACTAGCGCCTTATACTGGGAATGCAGTGAAAAATCAGGAAAAGAGACAGAGACAAACATTAGTGCAGCAGAGGGCTCTGGATGAGAATGGTGCCTACTCACCTGGGGTGACGCCAGAATGCCCTGCCTGCCCTCTCTATTCCCAGAGGAACCAATCCGGCACCGATCAGCAGTGTGCCCTCTGCGACCATGAATGGTGCTCGAGCGGGAACCCCTCCGGTCTCCCTGCGCACCATCCCTCCCAATTCCATAGGTTCGGGAGAGAGGGTGCGGGAGGATGGAACAACCTGACCCCGATCTAGACGTCCACGAGTAGCCAGCATGTTGTCCAGCTTGATGGACATGTCCACCAGCTGGTCGAAGGTGAGGGTGGTGTCTCTACAGGCCAGCTCCCGACGGACGTCCTCGCGTAGACTACAGCGGTAATGGTCAATTAGGGCCCTGTCGCTCTATCCAGCGCCGGCAGCCAAGGTCCTAAACTCCAAAGCAAAATCCTGGGCACTCCTCGTCTCCTGTCTCAGATGATAGAGGAGCTCACCCGCTGCTTTGCCTTCAGGTGGGTGATCGAATACTATCCGGAATTGGCGGGTGAACTCCTCAAATCCTCCCTTCTACACACAGCGCTGGCCCATTCCAGGGCTTTCCCGGTGAGACATGAGATGAGGGCGTAACTCTTCTCACGGTCAGATGGTACTGGGGAGGCCGTGGCTAGATATAAGTTCAGTTTGAGGAGGAAACCCTGGCAGCCGGCAGTATCTCCGTTGTATCCCGTGGGTAGGGATAAATGGATCCTCGATTCCGGAGAGGAAAAACGTTCACGGGAGATTCCGGTTGTGGTGGTGGTGGCGCTGGAGAAACTCCCTGTCTCTCCCAGCGATCCATTTTCTGGACAATGTGCTCCAGGACGGAGCTGATACAGTCAAGCTCCCTCGCTTGTTCCTGAACGCGTTCCTCCAGGTCCATGGGCATAGTGTCCTCTCTGCTGACTTCATATATTTTGGTCAGAGATTCTGCATAGGTGTAATAGGTGGCAGGAAAGTCAGGCGCAGGAGAGTCAAACTGAGTGTAAAATGGAGTCTTTTAATAAAGTTCCAAGAGTATGCTCCATAACACTAAATGTACAAACAAACCAAACATGGGTACAAGGACCCGACGCACACCTAATACAACAATCACACTATATTGACAATAAAACAATCTCTGACAAAGACATGAGGGGAACAGAGGGTTAAATACACAACAGGTAATGAATGGGATTGAAAACAGGTGTGTGGGAAGACAAGACAAAACCAATGGAAAATGAAAAAAGGATCAATGATGGCTAGAAGACCGGTGACGTCGAACACCGAGCACCGCCCGAACAAGGAGAGGCAACGACTTCGGCAGAAGTCGTGACATGCTATGGATTTAGCACATGAAAGTGTTTAGGTAAAAAAGAAATTGCTAATACTAAATCAATATTCTACAATTATTGACTGGCATATCAAATTAATTTCACTCAAACCCAATCTGGCTGTCTTATTAATGACCACAGGCCTCCATTACTTATTTAAATACCTGCATAAATAAATTGTCATCTGATTTGTATGCACGGTATGTTATACAATATGTTATGCACTTCGGCTTAGGGTAGTTTCCATCATTTAGACAGTTCAGGTTTTGTTGCAGCTATTTTCATTGTACATAGATACTGCTCTCAACAAAGTACTACAACATAACAGGAGAGTTCACAAACAAGGACTTTTCAAATGAGAATTGATGCCGCAAAGGTTGAGTGACACCCTCGTTAGACAACTGACAACGTCCATGTTTCTGCTTTCCTACTTTCCAACTTTTATAGCATTAATTTGAGGTGCAAATGAAACAATAACAACCGAATAAAACATCCTATAAGAAAGTACACTACAAGCTACGGCTACAGACTTGTGTCAATGTTAACACTGAAAATGCTCAGTTGCAAAGTTGTTGCTAGAGAATATCAGCGTCTTATTATCTCCCTATCTTGATCTTCCGTCCCCCTTAATTAGTATCATGGCCCTCTGCGGTGCAGAAAGTCCTCTGCATATCGCTTCAAGTTACTATGTGGACGCAGATGAAAAAGCTTTCTTTGGTGAAGCTATGAGGCAACAAGGGACATGGTCAGCCACGCACAACACCACAGGACACCTGATCAAAAGCAGCCTGATCGGTATCTGTCCTCTTAACCATGAACTTTAAAACAGGGTGACGGATACTGCAAAGTCAGATCTCACTACTGCTCAGTTTGAAATAACCCTGTATGGAAATGTGTCTGAAGGTAAAAAGAGAGAGAGAGAAAAAAGCATTACGTTAGATAACAGGTATTACTCGCCCAAACCCACCACACCAACCTTGAAAAGCAGTCCAGTGCAGGATTGCCTCCTAAGATCCTGCACTCATTAGCTTCCCATGCTAAAGCCTAGTTTCTTTATCAAAGGCTCGCCCTTTAGACATATTTTAACATAACGAGCGTTCAACTCCTCACGTGTGCTTCATACTGATTCCAATGCAGTTATATTTCAGTGCAATTATATTTTGGTTAGTTTTCTGTGAATAAATCATGGACTGTCTACTTATATAATAATAATATGCACATATACAACTAATACAGTTTATACATCTGAAATGGACACCACAACTTTGGATTCTTTCGGACTAGCTTCAGAAGGCCGTCCAGTAGATATCAAACATTATAATATACCAAAAACTAGTCTGGCAGGTGCATTATTACTTCCCTGTGGAAATAGTGTGGTTATATGAAATAATAACTGAGAAAAATTGCCCATTTCACTATGGCTCTATTAAAGAGCGTCTCCATATGAAGTTGTTTTATTAACCAGTAACAGGGTGTCACATACTGTATTTTGCATAGTATGGAAAGGAAAATACACGTTGGATTCAGAGAATGTACAGTATAAAACTGTGAAGTTTAGTCTATCAAAATGCTTATAAAATGTGATACTCATCTGCACATTTAAAATACATTAAACTGTATATAATCTCCGACCCACTAGAGCAATATAATCTTAAAATGTATTTAGTTCTGCAGTCTGATGTATGCATAATTGACTCCAGTGCAATCTATGAGTGGTAACATGTCACGCTACACATCGTCATCAATAATCTATCAACCTACATTTGAACTGCTTGATGTAGCATACATTTATCAAAGTCAACAACTGAAGAGAACATACAGTTTTAAATCGTCAAGGAATTGTTCAATGAGGTGCGCTGCTAGGCAAGGTGTGAATTACTGGGGAGCCAGGGGGTGCTCAGCTCCGCTGAATGAGATGTTATCTCCCCTAAATGCAACAAAAATCTAACTTTGGGGGAGCCTATAAATACTGCTAATTTAACCATTCTCTCTTTGTTCAAAATGTAGTGGTAAATCTGTTTTACAGTGATAAATATGAAAACACAGCCTTCCAAATGAAACAAACACCCTCACCTCTCTGTCATGGTTTAAACAATTTATTTCAATGTGGTAGCGCTGTCCACTAAGTAGTTCTGAATTCCGTGCCATCCGTGGCCAGAAGTAGTACACCATTTATTTAGCTTTATTCTTTTTTGCATAAATATCCAAATACAGAATAATATTACAGCTGTTATTTGGACAAATACAGATCACTACAAGCTAACTAGACAGCTTTGTGCTATACACACAGATAGTTGGGTAGAAAGAAGTATTACCGATTTACCGCTGATGAAGTGCTTTGAACACACATACATGTATAGTGTAACTGGAGCTGACAGCTTTCTATCATTGCGATGTAATAGCCTGAAACCATGAGGTTCGTCTAACCTGGTCCTTGGGCAGTTGATGAAACTTAATTAGGTGGTCTTTCCTCTTACTGTTGTTCAAACAAACAGTACGCAACAGCTTTTCAACAGTTAGTTAGTTGAAGATAGTCTGTCGGAATTGGCTCTTTTGCTAATAATCATGATGTACATTCCATTCGACAGTATATCTATTCATGCAAAAACTTCTAGATTTAGAATGAAAATGTTTTAGATATAATGTAGTGTGTTTATTAAGAGGGCATGAAAGCATGTTAAAAATGAACAACCGAGAAAATCCAAAATGTTTATAGAATTATAGAAACAATAAAATAGAATAGAGCTGTTGTCAAGTTATGAGTAAGGTAGGCAATTTTACATGGGAGTACCGGGAGTAGCCTATGACTGTACCCTACTTGGGGATGTGGTCATATTAATCCATGCCTCGGTGTGTGTATCTATCACTTTTTTTCTCCACAAAAGATGTTGGTATCCGATTGCTAAGCAACCATTTTTTGTTAATCCAGACGAAACCAGTCTGTCAAAAGTTGCAAGCTCACATCTAAATCCTCACATCTAAATACATAACACAATTCCAACCACAAAACCTCTTAGTTAACAGCTAAATCTTTGTTTTAACTTTGTTATGAATACTAATTATATTGTCAAGTCTCCACATGTCATGGGAAATATTAATGTTATTTCCAATGTTTCAACCAATGAGCAACTTCACCGTAAATCCAGCTCATACTGAATGTTGAGATTGTTCAAAGGCCAGTCTCTATGGCAATGAAAAGGAAAGGCAAGGAATGGAATGTTAGCTAAAGAGACTGGTACTCAGTCAGGAGGAGGCAAGATCAGGTGGGACCATTCTAGCCAATGAGAGGGCAGATAAACATGTGAACAACAGGCTCAACTCCAATATAAAGTGTTTTTCTCAAAGTTGCGGGGACGTCACGTGTCTTACTTTATCAGTACACTCATAAGAACCTAAACACTATGAAACATCTATTAGCTCAAATAAGCCATCATATTATTTATTAACCAAATTCAACACGCTCTCATTGACCTCAATACAAAAATTCCATACTTTGTGAGCTAAAAAGATATTTTTTAAACACCAGCTGCTGGAGAAGACAGATTGTGGACATAATTATCACTCTCGCTTCACCTCTTCCTCTCTGGTGTGACAACAAATGTCAGTTAATTACTGTAGCTCCCGTCTTGGGCCATTCAGTGTAATTTTGTAAATCCTGGATCTCTATGACAAGCTACATCATTCACCCGAGTTTCGTCAAAATCGTGACAGTGCTGTCTGAGCGAATGCATGTGACTAACGTATGAACAAATGGATGGATGGAGACTGATCCCCAGTTCCCTCCCCGATTTCATCTTGGGGGACAAAAATAGTAACTGTCTAAGGTGCAGGAACAGAACGTACACAAAATCAAAACTCAACTGACAAGTGGGGACTATGCAGAGTGAATATATGGGAGTGGTCAGTTCCATTCTCTATTTAAAGGGAGTTTCCAAAACATGAATTTTAAATACACATGATCATCATGAAAAGTTTCAAGGTACTGATCAGATTTTCAAATACATGAAATGATTATAACATTAAGAGTACACAATATCAATGTGAAATTTACTTTGCAATTTCAACACGTGAAGGAAAACAGAGGGGTTGCATTTTTCAATGCCCTTCCGAAACCATACTATAACATCGGAATTCTGGTCGGACCTCCTTTTACAGAGCACAGCCGGCTTCCATGCTACAGACATGGTGGCCATATATAACTGCGGCAAAACATTATACAGCATTTCTACTGTTTGCTGTTAATGATAATGGTTAAATTCAAAATGTTGATGTTGAGTTCAATTATATCAGATTGTTACAACGTAAACTATGAAGTGTGCATTTAACATACACTACCGGTCAAAAGTTTTAGAACACCTACTCATTCAAGGGATTTTCTTTATTTTTACTCTTTTCTACATTGTAGAATAATAGTGAAGACAGCTATGAAATAACACACATGGAATCATGTAGTAACCAAAAAAACGGTCTTAAACAAATCAAAATACTTGTTATATTTGAGGCTCTTTAAATAGCCACCATTTGCCTTGATGAAACCTTTGCACAATCTTGGCATTCTCTCAACCAGCTTGACCTGGAATACTTCTACAACAGTCTTGAAGGAATTCCCACGTTTGCTGAGCACTTGTTGGTTGCTTTTCCTTCACTCTGCGGTCCGACTCATCCCGAACCATTTCAACCATTTTGTTTGAGGACGGGGCATTGTGGAGGCCAGGTCATCTGATGCAGCACCCCATCACTCTCCTTCTTGGTCAAGTAGCACTTACACAGCCTGGAGGTGTGTTGTTTCATTGTCCTGTTGAAAAACAATTGATAGTCTCTCTAAGTGGAAACCAGATGGGATGGCCTATTGCTGCAAAATGCTGTGGTAGTTATGCTGGTTAAGTGTGCCTTGAATTCTAAATAAATCACAGACACGTCCTCACATTTCACAATTCTAAATAAATCAGTGTCACCAGCAAAGCACAACCACATGATAAAATCTCCTCCTCCATGCTTTCTGGTGGGAACCACACATGCAGAGATCATCCATTCACCCACAACGCATCTCACAAAGACACGGCAGTTGGAACCAAAAATTGCACATTTGGACTCCAGACAAAAGCACAAATTTCCACCAGTCTAATGTCCATTGGTGGTGTTTCTTGGCCCAAGCAAGTCTCTTCTTATCATTGATGTCCTTTAGTAGTGGTTTCTTTGCATTAATTTGAGCATGAAGGCCTGATTCACACAGTCTCCTCTGAACAGTTGATGTTGAGATGTGTCTGTTACATGATCTTCCTGAAGCATTTCTTTGGGCTGCAATTTCTGAGGCTGGTAACTCTATTGAACTTATTCTCTGCAGCAGAGGTAACCCCGTGGTGGTCCTCGTGAGAGCCAGTTTCATCATAGCGATTGATGGTTTTTGCGACTACACTTGAAGACATTTTCAAAGTTATTGAAATGTTCCATATTGACGGACCTTCATGTCTTAAAGTAATGATTAGCTGTCATTCTCTTTACTTATTTGAGCTGTTCTTGCCATAATATGGACTTGGTATTTTACCAAAACAGAGCTATCTTCTGTATACACCCCTACCCTTTCACAACACAACTGATTGGCTCAAATGCATTAAGAAGGAAAGAAATTCCACAAATTAACTTTTAAAAAGGCACACCTGTTAATTGAAATGCATTCCAGGTGACTACCTCATGAAGCTCGTTGAGAGAATACCAAGCATGTGCAAATCTGCCATCAAAGCAAAGACTATTTGAAGAATCTCAAATATAAAATATATTTGGATTTGTTTAACAAGAAAAAGAAATGGCTTCTTGGTAGCTAGGTAGCTGCCATCATTGTGGTGTGTAGTGTGGTCCACAATACTGCACTAATGCACCAGCGTGAGATGCCACTACACGGGGCCGTACTTCAGGACCTCAGACAACGCCAGAATGACCTCCGGCCACCAATGGCAGCGATGCCAGTCCTCCCTACTGCAAGGGCGCAAATTGACCCGATCGTTGAGCATCTTGCACGAAATGCATAACTTAATGGCAAGTATTTGATGTATAGGCCTACCCTAGTCTAATCAACACACAAGCAGGAACCACGACTCTTAACCCTACAAAACATAGGCCAAACAGTATTTTATGTGTATAATAGGATTGTAAAACCAATCGCCTGGCAATACTCCAGTCCAAAAACAGGGATCACACACAATATAGTCTAGACAAAGTAGCCAATTCCATTTTTCGAGATATAATTTATTCTTGCAAGAGGGAGAAAAAAAACATTACAACTGTAAAAAGGAATGGGCTAGTTTTAAGAGTCTAAATTGTGTGCAAAATTCTTTGGATTTTTGGATTGTACGCCGGCTATTTGTTTTATAACCCCAAAGAATTATACTGCCACCAAAAACTTTTTGTTTTACATTCAAGGTTAAGGGCGGTGGTACATACTTGTGTGTTGAATAGCCTAGGCTACTGTATCCGACAGTAGCCTTTCCGTGCAAGTCAACCATTTTTAAAAGGATACAACCCTTTTTTTTCAATTTTTGCCTGTAGCTCAGGCCATGAAGCAAGGATATACATATTATTGGTACCATTTGAAAGGAAACACTTTGCAGTTTGTGGAAATGTGAATGGAATGTAGGAGCATATAACACAATATATCTGGTAAAAGGTAAATCAAAGAAAAAAACAACCGTTTGTCACGCCCTGGTCGTAGTATATTGTGTTTGTCTTTATTTATTTGGTCAGGCCGGGGTGTGACATGGGTTTATTGTGGTGTGTTTTGTCTTGGGGTGTTGTTAGGTGTTGGGTGTGTGGCTTAGTGGGGGTATCTAGCATAGTCTATGGCTGTCTGGAGTGGTTCTCAATCAGAGGCAGGTGTTTATCGTTGTCTCTGATTGGGAACCATATTTAGGCAGCCATATTCTTTGAGTATTTCGTAGGTGATTGTTCATGTCTCTGTGTATGTGTTCACCAGACAGGCTGTATAGGTTTTCACGTTCGTTCTTTGTTTTGTTCGTTATTTCATGTCTAGTTCATTTATTAAAGAACATGAATAACTACCACGCTGCATTTTGGTCCACTTCTCCTTCGACAGACGAGAACCGTTACACCGTTATTTTGTATTTTTTTGTACTATCTTCTTTGAAATGCAAGAGAAAGGCCATAGTGTATTATTCCAGCCCAGATGCCATTTATATTTTGGCCACTAGATGGCAGCAGTGTATGTGCAAAGTTTTAGACTGATCCGATGAACCATTGAATATCTGTTAAAAATGTTGTATCAAGATTGCCCAAATGTGCCTAATTTGTTTATGAATAACTTTTCATGTTCAAAATTGTGCATTGTCCTCAAACAATAGCGTTTTATTCTTTAATGTAATAGCTATTGTTAATTGGACAGTGCAGTTTGATTCACAAGAATTTAAGCTTTCTGTCAATATCAGATATGTCTATGTCCTGGGAAATGTTCTTGTTACTTACAACCTCATGCTAATGACGTTAGCGCAACCGTCACGTGGAAGGGTCACCTATCCAGAAAAAGTTTAAGAAAGCACAATTGTGCTCAACAAAATGAAGGATAGTTCACAGACAAAAAATAGACAAAAGTCCAGAAAATTATTTTTGCTTGTTAATTTATTTTCTTTAGTTTTTTCTTGCATTTACTCAGACAGAGTAGTGCTTTCTCTAGCTGCTGAAAATTCAGAAAACTCAGTTCTGTCAAGGGCTAGGCTACTTGTGTGTGAACCACTCTTCCATTTGAACCCATTTGTTAACCTTTTCACGTGTGAGTTCCAAATATCTCTAACCATTCCAAATATCTCTAACCTTCGCCCATGCTTGCCTTCAAAACAAGACACACGCGGACTGCATTAGCATCGAATAGTCCCCGCGATATGCAACTGTTCAGGGAAGTCAGGAACCAATACACGCAGTCAGTCAGGAAAGCTAAGGCCAGCTTCTTCAGGCAGAAGTTTGCATCCTGTAGCTCCAACTCCAAAAAGTTCTGGGACACTGTGAAGTCCATGGAGAACAAGAGCACCTCCTCCCAGCTGCCCACTGCACTGAGGCTAGGTAACACGGTTACCACCGATAAATCCATGATTATCGAAAACTTCAACACGCATTTCTCAACGGCTGGCCATGCCTTCCGCCTGGCTACTCCAACATCGGCCAACAGCTCCGCCCCCACCGCAGCTTCTCGCCCAAGCCCTTCCAGGTTCTCCCAAATCCAGATAGCAGATGTTCTGAAAGAGCTGCAAAACCTGGACCCGTACAAATCAGCTGGGCTTGACAATCTGGACCCTCTATTTCTGAAACTATCCGCCTCCATTGTCGCAACCCCTATCACCAGCCTGTTCAACCTCTCTCTCATATCGTCTGAGATCCCCAAGGATTGGAAAGCTGCCGCAGTCATCCCCCTCTTCAAAGGGGGAGACACCCTGGACCCAAACTGTTACAGACCTATATCCATCCTGCCCTGCCTATCTAAGGTCTTCGAAAGCCAAGTCAACAAACAGGTCACTGACCATCTCGAATCCCACCGTACCTTCTCCGCTGTGCAATCTGGTTTCCGAGCCGGTCACGGGTGCACCTCAGCCACACTCAAGGTACTAAACGACATCATAACCGCCATCGATAAAAGACAGTACTGTGCAGCCGTCTTCATCGACCTTGCCAAGGCTTTCGACTCTGTCAATCACCATATTCTTATCGGCAGACTCAGTAGCCTCGGTTTTTCGGATGACTGACTTGCCTGGTTCACCAATTACTTTGCAGACAGAGTTCAGTGTGTCAAATCGGAGGGCATGCTGTCCGGTCCTCTGGCAGTCTCTATGGGGGTGCCACAGGGTTCAATTCTCGGGCCGACTCTTTTCTCTGTATATATCAATGATGTTGCTCTTGCTGTGGGCAATTCCCTGATCCACCTCTACGCAGACGACACCATTCTATATACTTCCGGCCCGTCCTTGGACACTGTGCTATCTAACCTCCAAACAAGCTTCAATGCCATACAACACTCCTTATGTGGCCTCCAACTGCTCTTAAAAGCTAGTAAAACCAAATGCATGCTTTTCAACCGATCGCTGCCTGCACCCGCATGCCCGACGAGCATCACCACCCTGGATGGTTCCGACCTTGAATATGTGGACACCTATAAGTACCTAGATGTCTGGCTAGACTGTAAACTCTCCTTCCAGACTCATATCAAACATCTCCAATCGAAAATCAAATCAAGAGTCGGCTTTCTATTCCGCAACAAAGCCTCCTTCACTCACGCCGCCAAACTTACCCTAGTAAAACTGACTATCCTACCGATCCTCGACTTCGGCGATGTCATCTACAAAATTGCCTCCAACACTCTACTCAGCAAACTGGATGCAGTTTATCACAGTGCCATCCGTTTTGTCACTAAAGCACCTTATACCACCCACCACTGCGACTTGTATGCTCTAGTCGGCTGGCCCCAGGTCATCTACAAGTCTATGCTAGGTAAAGCTCCGCCTTATCTCAGTTCACCGGTCACGATGGCAACACCCATCCGTAGCACGCGCTCCAGCAGGTGTATCTCACTGATCATCCCTAAAGCCAACACCTCATTTGGCCGCCTTTCGTTCCAGTACTCTGCTGCCTGTGACTGGAACGAATTGCAAAAATCCCTGAAGTTGGAGACTTTTATCTCCCTCACCAACTTCAAACATGTGCTATCTGAACAGCTAACCGATCGCTGCAGCTGTACATAGTCTATTGGTAAATAACCCACCCATTTTCACCTACCTCATCCCCACACTGTTTTTATTTATTTACTTTTCTGCTCTTTTGCACACCAGTATCTCTACCTGTACATGACCATAAGATCATTTATCACTCCAGTGCTAATCTGCAAGGTTGTAATTATCCGCCTACCTCCTCATGCCTTTTGCACACAATGTATATAGACTCGCCTTTTTTGTACTGTGTTATTGACTTGTTAATTGTTTACTCCATGTGTAACTCTGTGTTGTCTGCTCACACTGCTAAGCTTTATCTTGGCCAGGTCGCAGTTGCAAATGAGAACTTGTTCTCAACTAGCCTACCTGGTTAAATAAAGGTGAAATAAAAAATAAATAAAAAATAATAAAAAAAACACTGCCTGCTAATTATCAATAGGCTATGTTTCAACTTGTCAATTTCTAATTATTTTCCATCAAGTTTTATTTTCTAACAACAGTTTGAATTGCTGTGTGTTCTTTCTCCTCGTTAATTTGTATAAGAAGTAGCCCATTTCACTCTTGTGGACAATTTATATTTGAGACTAAGCAGCCAAACTTCTCTCTTCAAGTGAGCGCAAGCACATCCCGAGTGTATCCCCAGATCAAGGATGAAGACATCGCACGTCTCTTTTCAGAACAGGCCTTACAGAAATGTTTCCCCCCAGCACATTTTCTGGCTGGCTCCCTCATTGCCTTCATGGTTGTTTTTCTTACAAATTGAACTTTGGACGTGTGTATTCCTATTAAAGTATGTGGCTTATTTTCTCTATATCATGTTGTCATTTCTGCTGTAGCACACCATATGTATGTATGGATCATAATGTATTTACTGTTTTATTGACATGTTTTCAAGTTCTGGTGACAAATCATGCATTCTGATTCGTGCATAGATTGTAATGGACACATATGAAGTGTGTAAAATACTTGAATATTGTACTGATTATGATGAGCTAATGCTAAGCTATTTGCCGGTTATGTGTGGCGGCATGTTTGTTGACATCATACAATGCATTCTGTTTGTCACGTTAGTGTCTGTTAAAGATGTTATGACAAGGGATAGTTCTCTCAAGTGACTTATGGTGCTTTCAAGACAACTGTGAACTCTGAAAAATACTAGGTAAAATCATGACTTCAATAATCTTCAGGTTGGACAGTTGGAGCTCTAGAATAGGCCCGGGTTCCCGAGTTGGAATTCCAAATTGGATGACTGTCCAAAAAGTTCCCAGTTGTCTTGAACGCGGCATCAGATTGTAAATTTGGTACCTCAGGGTTGCCAACTCAGACCCTCATTTCCAGGGGATTTATTTTTATTTAGCTGATAAACTCTTGTGTTTGCCCCTAATTTATTGATACATCCCCCATCATAGTAGTATTTCCTGCATCATACTGTATCTCCCCACAATACCTTCCCCCTTTTCTACCCCACCGCGGACTTGAAAACCCCCCACAAATTAAATGAACCCTCCCCCACAAACCACCCTAAAATGGTTTCATCCCTGTTTAGCTTTTGCACTGCAGTAGGCTTGTAATTGATGTGTCAAAAACAGTGAACCACTTGTCAAGTCATGTGCTCTGGTTCTTGTATACACTGTAACAAGTACATAAACAATTTGTAATATGCTGAAAAGTGACTAAACTCAGTTATTATTTTTCAGGCAATGAGTGCAGCCATCTTTGACTTTGTTTATTTGCATTTTATAGTGAATTACATTATGGGATTAGGGAGTTTTCGCTTGTCAAAGGTAAACAAACATGGCTCCTATCATAAAGAATTTAGCTGCTGTTAGCTTAGCTGACACACATTTATTTTCTTAACAGCATTACATTAGTCTCTTGTGCTCACCAGAGATGTGGTACATTGTATACTAATCTAGCTGTTAGGTCGCTAACTTACGTTTTGTTTTTTGTCGGCGCAACCTGTTATTTAGACTGAGTTTGGCTGTGGATGTGTTCCGTGTGATGCTTGGATGATGAAGTTTGCATATTTCTTTAACAATAAAAGGTAAAATTGAAGGATAAAGTTTAAGACCTTTATTTTCCATCAGTACCAAAAAATATTTAGATGCTGTTCAGACATTGTGTTTGCGTCATACGTTTTGTTGCTACTGTTCCAATCACGTATTTGAGATTGTATGTGGCAAGGACCAATCAACACTGATCACAAATACGTGATTGTACGTGTAAAAGAGTTAAGAAACGACACAAAGTGTCATGCCCTGGTCTTAGTATTTTGTGTTTTCTTTATCTATTTGGTCAGGCCAGGGTGTGACATGGGTTTTTGTATGTGGTGTGTTTTGTCTTGAGTCAGCCCCAAAGATTTCTTGGGGGGTGGCTCACAGGGAGTATGGCGACGCTAGGTAGGAGACATACGCCAACTTCCTGTGCTTACCGGGGGGCTAGAGAGACCGGGCAGGCACCGTGTTATGCTGTGGTGCGCACGGTGTCCCCAGTGCGGGTGCATAGCCCGCACTGCGGTACATTCCAGCTCCGCTTATCGGCGGGGCTAGAGTGAGCGTCGAGCCAAATGCCATGAAGCCGGCTCTATGCATCTGGTCCCCAGTGCGTCTCCTTGGGCCGGCTTACATGGCACCAGCCTTGCTATTCCACCTCGCCACACTGGCAGAGCGACCGGGAGTATTCAACCAGGTAAGGTTGGGCAGGCTCAGTGCTCAAGAGCTCCAGTGCGCCTGCGAGGTCCGGTCTACCCTCAACCACCTCCACGCACCAGCCCTCCGGTGGCAGCTCCCTGCAACAGGCTTCCTGTGTGTGTCCTCGGCCCAGTACCACCAGTGCCAGCACCACGCATCAGGCCTGCAGTGCGCCTGGCCTCTCCAGCGCTGCCAGAGCCTTCCTCCTCTCCTGCGCTGCCGGAGTCTCCCGCCTGTTTAGCGCTGCCAGAGCCTTCCTCCTCTACAGCTCTGCCGGAGTCTCACGCCTGGCCAGAGCTGCCAGTCTGCATGGAGCAGCCAGAGCTGCCAGCCTGCATAGAGCAGCCAAAGCTGCCAGTTTGCATGGAGCAGCCAGAGCTGCCAGTCTGCATGGAGCTGCAAGTCTGCAAAGAGCTGCCAGTCTGCAAGGAGCCGCCAGAGCTGCCAGTCTGCATGGAGCAGCCAGAGCCGTCAGTCAGCATGGAGCAGCCAGAGCCGCCAGTCAGCATGGAGCAGCCAGAGTCGTCAGTCTGCCAGGATCCGCCAGTCAGCCAGACTCTTCCAGATCCGCCAGTCAGCCAGGATCTACCAGTCAGCCAGACTCTTCCAGATCCGCCAGTCAGCCAGGATCTGCCAGAACCGCCAGCCAGCCAGGATCTGCCAGAGCCAACTACCTGCCTGAGCTTCCTCTCAGTGCTGTGCTTCCTCTCAGTGCCGAGCTACCCCTCAGTCTCGAGCTACCCCTCAGTCCCAAGCTACCCCTCAGTCCCGATCTACCTCAGTCCCGAGCTACCTCAGTCCCGAGCTGCCCCTCAGTCCCGAGCTGCCCCTCAGTCCAGTGGGGTCCTGGGTGAGGACTACTAGGCCAAGGTCGGCGCCGAGGGTCGCCTATCTAAGGACGCGAGGAAGATGGAGTAACACTTTGTTCGAGTGGGGTCCACGTCCCGCGCCGGAGCCGCCACCGTGGACAGACCCTCCCCTATGGGTTTTGGTGTAAGGCCGGGAGTCCGCACCTTGGGGGGTGGGTTCTGTCTCGCCCTGGTCTTAGTATTTTGTGTTTTCTTTATCTATTTGGTCAGGCCAGGGTGTGACATGGGTTTTTGTATGTGGTGTGTTTTGTCTTGTTTTTTTTATAGGTATTGGGATTATAGTTTAGTGGGGTGTTCTAGCTTAGTCTATGGCTGTCTGAAGTGGTTCTCAATCAGAGGCAGGTTTTTATCGTTGTCTCTGATTGGGAACCATATTTAGGCAGCCATATTCTTTGAGTGTTTCGTGGGTGATTGTCCTTATGTCCTTGTTTCTGTCGTGTGTTAGTTTGCACCAGTATAGGCTGTTTCGGTTTTCGTGTTACGTTTGTTGTTTTCGTATTGATTCGTGTTTTCCTTGTTTTATTAAAATATGAATCACAATAGCCATGCCGCATTTTGGTCCGACTCTCCTTCGCATAGTGAAACCGTGACACAATGCAATACTGCATCCCAGACAACTCAAAGTTATCCATTAATTAATTATGCTACAGCAAGCATTTGAAAACCTAAAATTGCTAAATAAATCACGGTGTGTTTTACATAACATGTTACTGATTATCAGCAATGGAGTGTTAAGGCTATCAATGCTTTGGCGCATTGTGTCCAGCTCCCCGCACAGCATTTGGAACCCCTCCAGTTGTTGGGTGAGTAAGGACTGATCAGCAGAATTAGCACTGTCGAGGCGTTGCGGGGCTCTATGTTGCTGCCTCAGTTGTGTGAGGGTAGAAATCGGGATTGGACCTGTGTTCACCATTTACTAATTTCTTCTACAGAATCCCTATCTGTCTGAGGATCCCGGACAGGAGGTCGATGAACCGGAGAACCTGATTAGTTAGTTATTAGTTATGCATTTTAGGCTAGTAGACTGCAAATATTAACTTGTTAGAATATAATGTTTGATTGAAAACAAACAAAACATTTTCCATTATCCAAAATGAATTAATAAACAAGCACCATGCAGTAGGCTTAGCCTAGGGCGATAATAATTTCATGTGCACAGCATATTTTGGACACTGGTGCTTACCTGGTATGCTAACATCCTCTGAACTAGGGCTGTCACGATCATGACATTTTGTCAGCCGGTGATTGTCAAGAATATAACTGCCGGTCTCACGGTAATTGATTGTTAATTACCATAAGCAAATGTTGGGTCTTCTGGCTTCCACACACAGCCTACAAGCCACCGATGCAGACACATCTACAGTTAAAAAAGTATAATAAATCCATGTAATATAGACTACACCATCACAATAAATCCATTATTTATTTTAGACAGGTCTAAAGAAACATGATATGAAGAAAATGTAGTCTATTTCAGAAGAACAAAATAGCATACTTTGCGTTGTCTGCCCTGATCTGGCTATGCCAAATGGCTGTGGGATAAACTAGTTAATTTAGCAGCCAGGATTTGCTTAGAATTCAGTGACATAATTTTATAGTATGAAGAATAAAATTGATCATAGCTGAATAAAATAGAAAGGATATTTTCTCCAAAGGATTTGATGGAGTGTGCCCATGTCGTTATTCTGTGTTGAGGGGTTAACAAAAAAACAGATAGTCCTATATGGTTAATTTTGAGTTATTTATGTAACTTTCATTGTGATAAAAATGTTGGGCTATCTGTTTAGATTGTTTATGCATTGACATTAATACATCTTGCTCAGCTGCCACAGCTATTAATCAAAATAGAGATATGATCCCTGAGCGTAACCTCATAAATGATAAAAATATATTCTACCATATTCACAAAATGGACACCATGTACTGTAGCTTTAAAATAAACTTGCAATTTGTATCTTTATCGTTATTTTTAGTTGCATTATTATTGCTGTTTTATGAGGATAGTGATGGTGTATACATTTTCCTGCTGGCTATACTTTACTGTTGCAAACATGTACAGTACATTAAATTTGGAGAATCCTTAGCTCAACAATACGATTGCATTACTGTATTTATCAGTGTATTCTTCGATAAGCTACCATTGAAGTAGTCAATGATCAATTGTCATGGCTTCCAACAAGATGAGCAAACTGTTCCCTGTAAAACTGCTTATGCCTCCTCGCTATCTGCCTCCCCCATATCTGCCAACTCCTCTGGCTGAGCAATATGAAAGAGCTGTATTATTTTTCAACCTGAATTATCTGTGCTGTTGATGCATGGTGCAATTCATTTTTTTAAATTACATTTTCCAAGCTTAAACATTATCCTTGCAAAATGGGGACATGAGTATTAAGCACAGCTGAATTAAAACTATCCATAACAGTAATTAAAACCACTGCACCAGCAATCATCAGGCACAGAGGAAAGCAGTTGTGTTGTGTATTGTCACAGACTGAAAGCTCTATTCATCTGTACCTTTTAAATCAGGCAGGTGCTCCAAAAACAAATGATAAGATAATACGACATTACATTACATTACTTTTTTAAAACTTTTTATTACTCTCACAGGGTTTCATTATATTTTACAGTTTACGAGTCTTGGAACAATTCAGAACATTTGTCTAGTTTTTCCCCATTTATATATGAGTGTGCCTGCCATCATCTATCGTCATTGAACCAGCTTCAAATCAAATCAAATTGTATTTGTCACATGCGACCAATACAACAGGAGTGAAAAGCAAGTAAGTAAGTAAGTAAGTAAGCAGTACAGTGGTCCTGGACGGCAGGACGCTTGGCCCCGGTGATGTACTGGGCCATGCACACTATCCTCTGAAGTTCCTTGCGGTCGGAGGCCAAGCAGTTGCCATACCAGGCAGTGATGCGGCCCGTCAGGATGCTCTCGATGGTGCAGCTGTAAAACCTTTTAAGAGTCTGAGGACCCATGCCTAATCTTTTCAGTATACCGAGGGGGAAAAGGTTTTGTCATGCCCTCTTCACAACTGTCTTGGTGTGCTTAGACCATGTTAGTTTGTTGGTGGTGTGGACGCCAAAGGAACTTGAAGCTCTCAACCTGCTCGGTCCTCCTTTTCCTGTAGTCCACAATCATCTCCCTTTTCTTAATCACGTTGAGGGAGAGAGTGTTGTCCTTGCACCACACGGTCAGATCTCTGACCTCCTCCCTATAAGCCGTCTCATCGTTATTGGTGATCAAACCTAACACTGTTGTGTCATTAGCAAACTTAATGATGGTGTTGGAGTCGTGCCTGCCGTTTAGTCATGAGTAAACAGGGACTGCAGGAGGTGGCTGAGCATTGAGGGGCCCCCGTGTTGAGGATCAGCATGGTGGATGTGTTGTTACCTACTTACAACCTGGGGGCAGCCCATCAAGAAGTCCAGGATCCAGTTGCAGAGGGAGGTGTTTAGATCCAGGGTCCTTAGCTTAGTGATGAGCTTTGAGGGCACTATAGTGTTTAATACTGAGCTGTAGTCAAATAAAAGCATTCTCACATAGGTGTTCCTTTGTCCAGATGTGAAAGGGCAGTGTGGAGTGCAATAGAGATTACATCATCTGTGGATCTGTTGGGGCGGTATGCAAGTTGGAGTGGGTCTAGCTTTTCTGGGATAATGGTGTTGATGTGAGCCATGACCAGCCTTTCAAAGCATTTCATAGCTACAGACGTGAGTGTTACGGGTCCGTAGTCATTTAGGCAGGTTACCTTAGTGTTCTTGTTCACAGGGACTATGGTGGTCTGCTTGAAACATGTTGGTATTACAGACTTGGACAGGGAGAGGTTGAAAATGTCAGTGAAGACACTTGGTCAGCGCATGCTTGGAGTACATGTCCTGGTAATCCGTCTTGCCCTGCGGACTTGACCTGTTTGATAGTCTTACTCACATCGGCTGTGGAGAGCGTGATCACACAGTTGTCCGGAACAGCTGATTCTCTCATGTTTGTGGTTTACTCCTCAATGCCATTGGAAGAATCCTGGAACATATTCCAGTCTGTGCTAGCAATGCAGTCCTGTAGTTTAGCATCTGCTTCATCTGATCACATTTTATAGACCGAGTCACTGGTTCTTCCTGCTTAAATTTCTTGTAAGCAGGAATCAGGAGGATAGAATTATGGTCAGATTTGCCAAATGGGGGGAAAGCTTGCTCTTGTGAGCTCACATTCTGTTTCTCCTGTCAAGTGAAGTGAAATAAAACATGAGTGCAGTGGTCACTCTGGTTTCATCAACCACTTCAAAGTGGTGAGATGATAGCAGCTGAATAACTGTCACTGAGTAACTGTAACAAACACAGTAACTGTCAGAACCAGTGTGTACTATCAAAGCACTAGCTTGCAAGGTGATCGACAAGGGTAATTTTTAAAAAAAGTACCTTTATTTATACAGGTTTTTTCTCATTGAGATAACATCTCTTTTCCAAGAGAGACCTGGTCCAATAGCAGCAGAGGGAACAACGTTTCAGAAAAAACAACGTACATACACAAACACAACATTAAACAAACATACAGTACAACAAAAACATTGTACATTAAAAACACAAACGTCTTGACTAAAAACAGCTTGCCTAAAAACAATTACACTCTTCTATGATATATACAATCGATCAAGTGTTTAAACTCCACCAACGAAACTAGATCATCACATTTTAAAATGGTCATGACAGAATTCCAGGACCACGGAGCTAAGTAACTAAAACTATTTCTACCATGTCTTGTTCTAATTTTTGGTACTGTTAGAAGCAAATCAGAATGGGACCGTTATTTATATTTATTTACTGACAAGACTAAAAAAGAACAGAGATAAAATGGCATATCAGTGTATAGCAGTGTTTAAGTCTATGTAAGGTCGATGACAACCAGTCAACAGCGCTGTAGAGATAACAATGATGTGTTAGACGTTTCTGATTTGAAATTAACCTGAGTGCTGTGTCGTGACTCTGTATTAGTTAATGTGACGACTGTTGTTCATCGAATTATTAAAAGTTTCTAATTGTGTGATTAACTGAATCAAGCAATTATTAACTCATTAACCTGGGGCACCATGGGAAAACTAGTTTTTTATTGAGTTTCTATTTCCCAAATTAACTCAAAGAATATCAATTTTACAACAGCCGCTAATTAACCAGTTACCTCTACAATCTCGTTCTGAACATCGTTTAGTCCGTGAATCTGCATGGACCAGGGTCTCACCAATGAGTTCGTACCACACTTAGTTGAATATTTATTTACGAGAAAGCTAAAATGATGATAAAAGATACACATTATAGGCTATTGATTAGAACTGAGCATAACGGGCCAACACATTACGTGTGTTCCCCAAAACGAGGATTTCAAAGAGAGAGAGAAAAAATAAAGTACACGAGAGAAATATACATTTGGGTGAATTTGTCAGCTATGCTTTTCTAACCCTAGCCTTGTCCCAAACTGCCGCTCTTATGGGTCAGAATATAATGATGTAATTCCGTGGGGAAGGTCTCCGAGGATTCCCTGCGTGGACCGTTCAGGGGACCGTTCATGCTGTTCAGGCTGCTCTATGACGCACTTCTCCGGCGCACCTTTCTGGTCGTCCTCACGATGTCTGTGTCCTTTTGGCTTAGGAGTCCATTCCCTCACACTTGCTCTGGAAGGGGTCTTCTGAGGACAGACAGCTCTGTAGCTAAGAGCTCACAGCATAGGAATGAAATCGTTTAGATAGCACGATTCACTGGGATTGGATGCTAGGGGGTCCGGCTTGAATTCACCCGCTTAAACAGAGCTACTCATCTGTAGCTTGGGTAGAAAATATTTCTTTGTCTTCAAACTTGTGTTGCGTTCTGGGTTCGCTGACTTTTTAGACCTTGGCTGCAGCTTGGGTCACGTAGTCTTCTTTGTAAATTCTTTACTCACATGTTTTATACCCTTGGTTCAGAAGTGGGCGTAAACACTTTTAAGGCAATTCTCTGGGCGTACCAAGTTAATAGCAAGGTCTAGGTTTTTCTCAAATCCAATTTTAGACAACTAACTTAACATTTCATCTTTACCAAAACATTCCCTTTGATTTGGACAATTTCCACACAATGTACAATGTATAAACATCACACATATACTAGGAAAACTCTTCACGTTACAATGTTTTAGTAATAACGTAATCTATTAACTTTTAACATACATTTTCATATTCCATCTATCGTCATGACCACCATTGTGGCTGATGAAAACCATTGTTCCAAAGTCCCTTTATTTCATGTTTAATGTTCTGAGGCTGGTTCTCAGTAACAGGACAAAGGAATTTGTCTGTGGCCTCAGATTTACCAGGGGCGTGAGGGGTCATAAAAACCCCACATCTTCAGACCCCTAGATCTCTCCTCCTCTGTTGGGGTTGAGAGATAATCTCTAGGGTTGTGGTTTCCTGTAACCTGACCTGATCAGGACAGTCATGACAGCTGCACGATACACTGAATCAAATGCTCTCAGGGTAGTGGCTGAGGCCTCCATATATATAACATCACTAAAATCTCAAACCTGCTCCTTCCTGGCCTCAAAAGAAAAACACGCCTTATGCCGGTAGTAAAGCCCTATTTTCAGCTTGAGCTTCCTTATCAAGTTCTCTATATGCACAGTGAAGCTCAGCTTATCATTAACCCACATACCCAAATATTTGAACACTTTAAAACTTGCTCTATACTATGTCCAGCCAATGTAGCAATGACATGATTTGTAACATGCCTGGCATTTGAAAATACCATGCATATTGTGTTACCCGAATTTAGAATCAGCTTTAAATCATACAGATTCTGTTGTATGATGTTAAATGCTCGTTGGGCATTTTCAAAAGCAAAAAATAAACTACTACCCCTTGAATAAAGAACAGTATCATCTGCATAAAAATTAACATACGCTGTTTCAATAAGATCCCCAATGTTGTTGATATACAAAATGAACAACAGTTGGCCCAAAATAAAACATTGCGGAACACCTGAGCACACCTCTACGGACTCAGATTTACAACCATCCTCCATTATATATTGTGTACGATTTGATAGGTAATTTATAAACCAATCTAGAGCCTGACCAGTAATTCCACAACATTTTAACCTTTGCACTAACATAGCATGGTCCACGGTGTCAAAAGAATTCGATAAAATCAATAAAAACAGACACACAATGTAACTTCTTATCAAGAGCACAGTGGATGTTATTTAAAACCTTCAATGTTGCAGAAACAGTGCTGTGGCCAGATCTTAAACCTGATTGCATTCCATTTAAGATATTGTTTTCTTGGAAGTAGACCTATAGCTTCCTACTAACTAAGGACTCCAGTACCTTTGACAGTACAGACAATTTCGATATGGGTCGATAGTTGTAAAGCAGCGAAGGATCTCCACCTTTCAGTAGAGTCAGTACAAAAGCAGATTTTCATAACTTGGGTATTTCTTTAACATAAAGCGTGATGTTAAAAATACATGTTAAGGGGGAGTAATGATGTCTGCAGCTAGGTGTAGGAGGCGGGGGTATAGTTCATCAGGGCCAGGGGATGTTTTAAATCAATTTCTTTCAGGGCTTTACACACTTCTGAAACAGAGAAGGATGAAAAGGAGAACCTGGTGAAGGAGTGCACAGGGGTGTCATGTAATTTCATAGGGGGCTCAATTATACCTTTGACCTTTTCAAATAAACTGCCTGCATCTAAAAAATGCATATTCAAGACTTTCAGAAAGGAGGTTCTCTCAGTTACAATCTGTGTATCGACCAACACTTGTTTGGGAAGCTGTGTATCTGTTTTGCACTCCCAACCCTTCACTACTTGCCGAAATTTGGATGGATTATTTAAATGTTGTGAAGTAGACATTTGGAGATATAACAACAGAATTTATCGAACAAAAGGACAATTTGTGATGTTTAATGGACATATTGGAGTGCCAACAGAAGAAGCTATTCAAAGGTAAGGCATTAATTATTTCATTATTTCTGAGTTTTGTGTCGTGCCTGGCGGGATGAAATATGATTGTCTGTGTTTGTTTGATGGGGTGCTGTCCTCAGACAATTACATGGTTTGATTTCACCGTAAAGCTTTTTTGAAATCTGACACCGTGGCTGGATTAACAAGAAGTCAAGCTTTAATTTAACATATTGCATGTGTATTTTCATGAATGTTAAATATTTACAATTCTGTAGTTTGAATTTGGCGCCCTGCACTTTCACTGGATGTTGGTGAGGTGGGACGGTATCGTCCCATCTAGCCTAGAGATTTTAAATAGCAAACCACAAACCGCAGACCTGGAAAGGAGAGAGGGTAGTGGAGAAGGGAGTTTTGGGCCATCTCTGCCCAGGGGATGAACGACGCCAAATCCCCGGTCCAGGCAATATGACCGCAGAAACCTCTAGGCGTTTAGTGTCCCGTCTTTATTTAAAAACTTTGGTGTGCTTTTGTGTGGTTATCAATGCAGACCTTTTTCCCACTCCGATCAATAAAATAATTGTATTAGGTCATACAAAAGTTTTACTGTGCGTGAAGTTTCAAATGCATTTGTCACTATTACATGTTTAAGTGTTTTAGCATTGAAAAAATGAAGTTGCGAGACACATTCAGGTTAAATGTAGCCCTGAGTGAACCTGTCTCTGAAGGATTTGTTGGCGTATAAATTTACCTGGCTAAAAGGTGAGCCATTTTCGTGGTAACAGTTAACTCAGAGTTGACCAATGTTACCTTGCTAACTCCTCAAACTGTATTCATAATATAATTTGGTGTGGCAGGGTGTGACTTGAAGCAATGAGGATGGAGGATGGAGGATGGAGGATGGAGAACAATCAATACTTTTTTTGTGTGAAGTTCAGATGCTTTTGAAGATTGAAATCCCTCCCAAACAACAAATAACTGAAATCAAGCACAAAAAAGGTGTTGATTGTTCTCCAACCTCTCCTGATTCAGAATATACAATTGTCATTGTCATGGCATGTTTGGTTCAATAGCCAATGATGACAAAAAACAAAACAAAACTAATTTTACCTTGGTGCTGCACCAAACCATATACTGCACCAACCGGCTCTCTACAAATTCGGTTAAACAGTACTTTCCTGTGGATTATAAGTCAACATTTTAGAGCAGCTGAAGGACAAACTGCACAGACAACCGTGAGAGTAAGTTTAAATGTCATTTTATTCAACATTCTGGCTTGTAAGGAACATTTACACGATTTTGCAGCCATTATTTTCATGCTGTATATACCATTGAATCAGACTAATGAATAGCCTAACCAAACCAATTGTCTTATGAAAACAATTACATGTTTTTTTTCCTTTGAATCAAGCCTGTGATTGAGCAGCTATATTAGGTTTTTCAATATTATTGATTTTCACTCAGTCTCTCAAGATATTTACTTTCAGTCAGTGTGGATAAACTCAACATACTTGGCCGCATCACCATCGACATTAATGAGTTCTAATGCTGCATGATGCGACTAATGATGATTTGAAAGAAGTTGAATGAAAGACATGAGCTCAAATCAGTGAAATGCTTACTTACAAGGCCTTAACCAACAATGCAGTTTTAAGAAAATAACTAAAAAAAGTAAGTGATAACAAAAACAAATAATTAGAGCAGCAGTAAAATAACACTGGAGGGGTGATATAAAGGAGATACTGGTACAGAGTCAATGTGCGGGCGCACCGGTGTTGAGGTTAAAGATAGGGCTGTCTGCTGCCCCCTTTGGAGTAATTGCGTGCCCATATTAAACAGAAAAAAATCTTTCAAAAATTGCTAATATATGCATATAAAAATATTATTGAATAGAAAACACTCTAAAGTTTCTAAAACCGTTGAAATTATGTCTGTATGTAAAGCAGAACTCTCAGGGCAGTCATTCTCCCAAACTCTCTCTTGTCATCATAAAAGTTGGCCCAACTTTGACGTCATCGTCCCCACCCTTCCCAAGCGCCTACAGACCTGGGAATAGTTTCTATGTCTTCAGCGCGATGCCTGCTTTCAATGGGGCTTCTCATTGTGAGAATAGCGCGCTCACGAGAGTTTTGGGGCCCGAAACCTTTCGGTCAAGCGAAAAAAAAGGTCACATTCATGCACGCTCTTCTTCGGTGATCTCTCTTTTCCAAGAATGATTGAACGACACGTGTGTTTCTGTTCGTCCTGAGAATTGTTGTGCACCTTTATAATATGCTAAAGCTTGGTTATGAACATAGTTTGACAAGTTTAGTCGACATATAATATGTAAATTCAACGTTTTGGTGATATGCCGTGTTTGATAACCGAAAGACACAGACTTCACAACTAAACAATGTTTTTGGTGAGTATAATCCCTTCCACGTCTTCTGATGGAAGAACAGCAAAGGTAAGGGAATATTTATGTGTTAAATTTGGGTTTTTGTGGACTCCAAGATATTTTGAGGAGCCGTCATGCTAATTTCTGAAAACAGCGCCGACTCATATTATAGCCTAGTGAACAAGATGAGACGGCATTCTGTAACGTTAAAAATAAATGTAACACAGCGATTGCATTTAGAAGAAGTGTATCTTTCTATATATATGTAGAACATGCATATTTAGTTAAAGTTTATGATGTGTATTGCTTGTTATCTGACGTTATCTGCCGGAGCTATCGTCATTTCTCCGGACATTTGAGTAGCATTTTTTGAACAATGCGTAATTGTATACAGAGATTTATGGATATATATAGCATATTATTGAAAAAAACATAAATGTACTGTGTAACATGTTATATTACTGTCATCTGATGAAGATTTCAAAAGGTTAGTGATTTATTTTTCTTTTAATCCTGCGTTTGTTGATTGCATATTTTGTTCAACTTGGCTATGCAAATTAGCTGTGTCTTTGGTGGTGGTTTGACATAATATGTAAATAAATATGTGCTATGTTTTCGCCGTAAAACATTTTAGAAATCTGACTTGCTGGGTAGATAAACAAGGTGTTTATCTTTCATTTAAGCCTTGGACTTGTTAATGTGTGGAGGTTAAATATTTTTAAGAATATTTTTTGCGTTCCATGCGCCACATTCCAGCTGAGGGTGTTAGGGAAAGTTCCCAAGTGGGGATCAACATCCACAAAAGGTTTTAAGGTAGTATGTACATGTAGGTAGAGTTATTAAAGAGACTATGCATAGATAATAACAGAGAGTAGCAGCAGCGTAGATGAGTGGGGGGAGGTGGGGGCAATGCAAATAGTCTGGGTAGCCATTTGATTAGATGTTCATGATTCTTATGGCTTGGAGGCATAAGCTGTTGAGAAGCCTCTTGGACCTAGACTTGGCGCTCTGGTACCGCTTGCTGTGCAGTAGCAGAGAGAACAGTCTATGACTAGGGTGGCTGATGACTGACAATTTTTAGGGCCTTCCTCTGACAACGTCTGCTATAGAGGTCCTGGATGGCAGGAAGCTTGGCCCCAGTGATGAAGTGGGCCGTACGCACTACCCTCTATAGTGCCTTGGGGTCGGAGGCCGAGCAGTTGCCATTACCAGGCAGTGATGCAACCCGTCAGGATGCTGTTTATGGTGCAGCTGTAAAACCTTTTGAGGATCTGAGGACTCCAAATCTTTTCAGTCTCCTTAGGTGGAATAGGTTTTGTTGTGCCCTCTTCACGACTGTCTGTGTGTACTTGGACCATGTTTTTTTGTTGTTGATGTGGAGCTCTCAACCTGCTCCACTACAGCCCTGTCGATGAGAATACGTGCTTGGTCCTCCTTTTCCTCTAGTCCACAATCTTATCCTTTGTCTTGATCACGTTGAGGGAGAAGTTCTTGTCCTTGCACCACACGGCCAGGTCTCTGACCTCCCCCTATAGGCTGTCTCATCGTTGTCGGTGATCCTACCACTGTTGCCAATGGCAACCCCCTGATGGGCCCCCGTGTTGAGAATCAGCATCCAGCATCCAGGATCCAGTTGCAAAGGTAGGCGTTTAGTCCCAGGGTCCTTAGCTTAGTGATGAGCATTGAGGGCACTATGGTGTTGAACGCTGACCTGTAGTCAATGAATAGCATTCTCACAGATGTTCCTTTTGTCCAGGTGTGAAAGGACACTGTGGAGTGCAATAGAGATTGCATCATCTGTGGATCTGTTTGGGCCGTATGCAAATTGAAGTGGGTCTAGGGATTCCGGGATAATGGTGTTGATGTTAGCCATGACCAGCCTTTCAAAGCATTTCATGGCTACAGACGTGAGTGTTACGGGTCTGTAGTCATTTAGGCAGGTTACCTTAGTGTTCTTGGGCACAGAGACTATGTTGGTCTGCTTGTAACATATTGGTATTACAGACTCAGACAAGGAGAGGTTGAAAATGTCAGTGAAGACACTTGCCAGTTGGTTAGCGCATGCTTGGAGTACATGTCCTGGTAATCTGTCTTGCCCTGCGGACTTGTGAATGTTGACCTGTTTGATAGTCTTACTCACATTGGCTGTGGAGAGCGTGATCACACAGTTGTCCGGAACAGCTGATGCTCTCATGCATGTTTCAGTGTTACTTGCTTTGAAGCGAGCATAGAAGTTATTTAGCTTGTCTGGTAGGCTTGTGTCACTGGGCAGTTCTCTGCTATGCTTCTCTTTGTAGTCTGTAGTAGTTTGCAAGCCCTGCCACATTCGATGTGCATTTGGAACACACTTCATCAGTCTCTCTTTCACAATTTGACAAGCACTTGATAATGCCTCGAATTTTTCAGCTGCATCCCCTTTGTGTGGCCATAATACCACTAAAACAATCTATGCCATTTTCGGCCAGCGGCGGTTGTGCCTTTGGGATGAATATAATAATTGAATATAATAATTATTATTTCCTTCTTCCCGCTGCGGGCCAAAGCACCTCTCACTTACATGGCTCTCAGTCATGTGATCAGGACTTTCTCACAGGCTACAAGTGAATACAGACACAACTGTGAACGTCCTTATCCAATTCCAAGGCGCATATTGAAGATATTGAAAGAACTGTTAAAATATACTTTTTGACAGCCAACAAGATGAGTAGGCCTAAAAAACAGCAAAAGTACTAGCCTATGTCAATCTACTATCCACCATAGTACAAAAGTGGACCTATTCTGGGCGAGAAATAAATATTCCAAACATAGTCTGGGACAGTTGTGGGATACGATAGATCCGAAAATAATACAGCCACTAGCATAAAAAAATCTGTTTTAACCTTTTTAGCATTTTAACCTTTCTAACCTTTCTAGGGTTCTGCTAGAGGAACCCCTCGACAACATTCCGCTGTAAAGGCAGCGCGCGAAATTCTAAAATATTTTTTTGTAATATGCAACTTTCACACATAAACAAGTCCATTACAGCAAATGAAGGATAAACATGTTGTTAATCTACCCATTGTGTCCGATTTCAAAAATGCTTTATAGCGAAAGCACAACATATTATCATGTTAGGTCATAGCCAAGTCGAAAAAAACTAAAATTTTTCCAGCCAAAGATAGGAGTCACAAAAAGCTGAAATATAGATAAAATGAATCACTAACCATTAATGATCTTCATCAGATGACACTCATAGGACATCATGTTACACAATACATGTGTGTTTTGTTCGATAATGTGCATATTTATATCCAGAAATCTCAGATTACATTGGCGCCTAATGTGCAGCAATGTTTTGAATCCAAAACATCCTGTGATTTTGCAGAAATACTCATAATAAACATTGATAAAAGATACAAGTGTTATTTACAGAATTAAAGATAGACTTCTCCTTAATGCAACCAATGTCAGATTTAAAAAAAACTTTATGAAAAAAGCATAATCTGAGAATGGCGCTCAGAACCCAAAACAGCCAGAGGAATATCCACCATTTTGGAGTCAACAAAGTTAGAAACAACACCATAAATATTCACTTACCTTTTATGATCCTCATTAGAAGGCACTCCCAGGAATCCCAGTTCAACAGTAAATGACTGATTTGTTCCATAAAGTTTCACAATTTATGTCCAAATAGCCACTTGTTGTTAGCGTGTTCAGCCCAGTAATCCATCTTCATGAGGCGCAGGCACTTCATCCAGACAAAAACTCGAAAAGATCCGTTACAGTCCTTTAGAAACATGTCAAACAATGTATGGAATCAATCTTTAGGATGTTTTTAACATCAAACATCAATAATGTTTCAACCGGAGAATTGCTTTGTCTTCAGAAAGGCACTGGAACGAGAGGTAACTCTGTCGGTAGCGAGCGTCATGAGACCAAGGCACTCTGTCAGACCACTGACTCAAAGAGGTCTCATGGGTCCCTCCTTTATAGTAGAATCCTCATTCAAGTTTCTAAAGACGGCTGACATCTAGTGGAAGTCGTATGAAGTGCCACTTTATCCATATGTCAATGAGTATTCGGTAGGCCAAGCTTTGAAAAACTACAAACCTCAGATGTCCCACTTCCTGGTTGGATTTTTCTCAGGTTTTCGCCTGCCATATGAGTTCTGTTATACTCACAGACATCATTCAAACAGTTTTAGAAACTTCAGAGCATTTTCTATCAAATGCTAATAATAATGTGCATATATTAGCATCTAGGACAGAGTAGGAGGCAGTTCACTCTGGGCACGCTATTCATCCAAAAGTGAAAATGCTGCCCCCTATCCCAAAAAGGTTAAGATCGACAGCCCATAATCTGGAATCAGTTTAAGCACGGGACAGCTTCTGTAATGCTATAGTTAAGTTTAACTTTGTAACGAGTGCACTGCGTGGTGTTTTAGGAAACGGGTTTGACCTCTTCGGCAGTTCTTTTTATGATGCATTGTTAAAACACTTGTAAACCTAAGTTCCATTGTTATCAGGAAACCGGGCCCTGATCGTTTTTGGGAGACCTGGTTGAGGTGCCATAAATAGCAACAGCTCTCACCTGCACTTCCCCTGAAATCTCTTCTGGAGAAAATCACTCCTGTTTCTGTCGCTCTCTGGGCACATGTTTTCTGTTCCTCTTCACTACTGTTGAAATTGTTAAACAACCATTGTGTTAACTCTTTTTAAATAAATGTCACAGGCAATCTGATTGGCCATCATTGTCACGCCCTGGTCAAAGTATATTGTATTTGTCTGCATTTATTTGGTCAGGCCAGGGTGTGACATGGGTTTTTTGTGGTGTGTTTTGTCTTGGGGGTGTATAGCATAGTCTATGGCTGCCTGAGGCGGTTCTCAATCAGTCAGGTGATTATCGTTGTCTCTGATTGGGAACCATATTTAGGCAGCCATATTCTTTGAGTATTTCGTAGGTGATGGTTCCTGTCTCTGTGTTTGTTGTCACCAGATAGGCTGTATAGGTTTTCACATTCCGTTTGTTGTTTTGTATAGTTCGTTTTTTCATTCATCATTAAACATGTCTCAAAGATACCACGCTGCATTTTGGTCCGCTTCTCTTCCACCAGACGAAAGCCGTTACAATCATGAAGGCACACCTTCAACACACCTACAGTCAAAAATATTTCTTATAAACCCCCAGACCTATAGTGCTACTGCCAGCGCTTAGATTTACCATTGCATTAAGTTTGTTAAAATAGAACCCTTGAAGTTTCATCATGGTTTGTACCCAGGAAGGTTGTTGTCTTTTTGTTGCACTTATACGGGCTTCCAGAAGCATTAGAACCGTGTTCATGGGGACTGCTACTCGAAACACTGATGGCCATGTATCCTTTTTTACATCGTGTGAATTACGAGGGAGCCAGGGGGCTCAGATCCCCTGAATGAGACGTTAGTTTCCCTAAATGCAAGTCAAACTTTGGGGGGGCTCTAAACAATGCTAATCTAACCATTATCCTATTTATTAAAATGCAGTGGTTAATACGTTTTACAGGTAAACATTTAAACAAATATTGAATGAAAATAACATCCCCATCACTCTGTCATGGTTTAAACCATCTATTTTAATGTGGAGGCGCTGTCCATCCAGTAGGGCAAAATGTTGGCTTCAGCTGACCTTCTAAGTATAGCTTTTCCTTTGTACTTCCTCATTTTCGCCATTTGTTTGCCATGTGCCCTTGATAAAAAATGTCCTTTAATCCAATGCATTAGATTTATCATTGTTTGCTTTTGTCAGTCAGCTGTTTAGAGCACTCATTGCTTTGTTTTTCAGGTGAGTGCTGGTACTGGTGTTCTCCGTACCATCCCTTGCCAGATGTAGTAGACCATTTACAGTATTTAGCTTGATTATTTTCTATCAATATTTGTTTCCTTTCCTGGATCCGCTGATGGTCAAAAATTTCCCTAGACAGCTAGTTAACAGCTAGACACCGATGTGCATCTGAACCATGCAACAAGTATATGTTAATGACAATAGGCCCATAGTTGACCTTTTTCGTTAGAAGCATTTGATTTTTCAATCGCATAATCCTACATTACATTGGATTTGTGTGCCCATGAGAACTGTTTTCACAGCGAAACATATTGAAATTGTGTATTCATAGTTACACTTACAGTGCATTTTCCGAGATCTACAAGATCCATTATTCGTATAGGGTTCAAGTTCAATGTTCTAATTCAATTGTTAAATTCTAAAATTCTTCATTGTATGAACTGCCTTAATTTTGAGTATCTGCTGCCTTGGCAGCAGCTAACAGGGATCCATAATAAATACAAATAATGACAAATAAGTGTCATAAATGTAATTAATGTAAGGAAAGAAAGGTAAAGTCTCATGTCACACGATCTGCATAGACTCAAAGCATGAACTCATGAATTATGGACAACTCATGAACATGTTTTTATTCAAGTCATGTATTATATTGAATGTTGGCTACCCATTCTGTGTGTGTTCATGTGTTTAAAATTGCCCTTGCCAAAGATGGTAGGCTATCGGCAGTGCTCTAAGCCTAGTGGAGGGTAAACACAAGTAAACACTGTTTATCCACCTTAAAAACAATAATGCATTGACACTATAGGGAGCATTACTTTTTTCAACGCAACCGGCAATCAGAGTTGATGGTAAAGCATACTGTAGCCTAGACTAGTAAAATGACTGTGTGGTAGGTTGACCATCCCATTTTGCCTGGGACAGTTTCAGACCCATTTCAGGTTTCCCGACTTTTCAGGCTACAAAAAAGGTAAATTTGTCAGCAAGACGCATCAATTAATGTAGGCCTAATCAATGGCAAACGCTGAATGTCATTAGGCACACTGTTTAGTGTTTTGTAACAGTTGTCTATTTCCATTCATCAAATGGCGCACGTTTACAGTACATCTATATGGAATTATTTTGGAGTGGACAACCATGCACTGAAGTGATTGTTTGACAATCAGATTAAAATATCATGACTGGTTGTGTTAATTCCACATTACAAGGTAATGCCTTTTTACAGTTTTATTGACGTCGTTATTATTAAGACCATAAAAAATAGAACGCCTGCACTCAATCAATCATCTGCTTAATAGCAACTGGAGTATACAATGTCCCCCCTCATCTTCCCATCGGCAAATCTGACTAGATCTTCATTTTCTTACTTCCTGTTTCAAAAACAAAAGCTCAAACAGGAAGTACCAATGATGCGCTCAATACGGAAGTGGTTGGATGAAGCAACAAGTCTGTTATTCTAATACAGACTGAGATATAATTTGGGATTCATCCGATAGCATTGAGGAGTTTACCACAACAGTCATGGGCATAACCAATAATGTCGTCCCCACAGTGACGAAAAGAACGTATCCAAACCAAACACCATGTATCAAAGGGAATTTCCACGCTGGACTAAAGGCTAGAGCTACCGCTTACAAGGAATAGGACACAGACATGGATGCATACAAGAAAGCCTGCTACGACCTCCGATGAGACATCAAACATGAAAAGAGACAATGTAGGAGGAAGGTCAAATCCTATTATAGCGGCTCTGATGCTCGTCGTATGTGGCAGGGCTTTTAGATGATAACGGATTACAATGGGAAACCCAGCAGTGATGCAGAACTCCCAAACAAGCTAAATGCCATTTTACTATAATAACACTGTGCCTTGCGTGAAAGCCCTTGTTTTTCACGGATGACTGTGAGATCTCGCTCTCTGTGGCCAATTTGAGCAAAATGTTTTAACAGGTTAACAATCACTGAATACGAGGGTGAATTCTCAAAGCATGCACAGACCAGCTAGCAAGTGTCTTCACAGAAATGTTCAATCTCTCCTTGTCACAGTCTGTAATCACAACATGTTTCAAGCTGACCACCATTGTCCCTGTTCCCAAAAGCTCCAATGTAATCTGCCCAAATGACTAGCCCCCTGTACCACTCAAATCTGTAAATATGAAGGGCTTTGAAAGGCTGGTCATGACACACATCAACACCATCCCCCCAGACACCTTAGACTCACTCCAATTCGCATACTGACTCAACAGATCTACAGATGACACAATCTCAATTGCACTTCACACGGCCCTCTCCCACCTAGACAAGGGTAGGCAACAACAGCTCCACCACGCAGACCCTCAACAGGTGGGCCCCTCAAGGGGTGTGTGCTCAGTCCCCTCCTTTACTTCCTGTTCACCCATGACTGCGTGACCACGTACAAAATCCAACACCATTATCAAGTTTGCTGACGACATGACGGTCGTAGGCTTGATCACAGATGGCGATGATACAACCTATAGGGTAGAGGTCAGATACATAGCAGTGTGGTGCCAGGACAACAACCGCTCCCTCAACGTCAGTAAGACCAAGGAGCTGATTGTGGACTATAGGAGAAAGGGCGGGGAGCATGCCCCCATCCACATCAGCAGGGTGGTGGAGCCCATTGAGAGCTTCAAGTTTCTTGGCATCCATATCACTAAGGATTTAACATTGTCCACACACACAGCACAGTCATGAAGAGGGCACGGCAGTGCCTCTTTCCCCTCAGGAGGCTGAAAAGATTTTAATGGGCCCTTGGATCCTCAAAAAGTTTGACAGCTGCACCATTGACAGCATCTTGACTAGCTGCATCACTGCTTGGTATGGCAAATGCACCACCCTTGACTGCAAAGTGCTATGGTGGTGTAGACAGCCCAGTACATTACTGGGGCCAAGCTCCCTGCCATCCATGACATCAATATCAGGTCAGGTGTCAGAGGTAGGCCAGAAAAATTTTCAAAGACTCCAGCCACCCAAGCCATAGACTGTTCACTCTGCTACCGTTACCCCCAAGCCATAAGAGTGCTAAATAGCCAATAACCAAACTATCTGCATTGACTCCATCTTGCCCTGAACATACGCACACTCACTAATTGCCCAACAGCATTGCCCAACCTCCCTATTGCTATTGTGGCTGAATAGAAGCAAGTCCACACAGCAATTTTCCAATATCTAGTGGAACGCTGGTATAGCAGGAAAGGACCCCCTCCATATTAATGCTCATTATTTTGGAATGAGATGTTCAACAAACAGGTGTCCACATATTGTACCTTTGGTCATGAAGTGTAGCTAATTTTATAAAAGTGTGTGTTGTCTCTTTAACCAGTAATGATATCATTCAAAAGGCAAGATGGGGGTGGCCGGAGTCCGTTTGCTCAGGCAATAGATAATCTATGGGAGAGACGTGAGAGAGAGACAGTGAATTAATAAACTTTTGGTGGCAATCAGCTTGGAAATCAGTATATTTTGTGTTATGTTTTACTTATGATCTCAAAGTAACAGTGTATTGAATTGAAGTTAACTTCTTGCTAGCTTACAGCTGAAGCTAACTTACAAAGATAGAAATGACCAATATCTTCTTGGATTCTAAGGTGTTCTAGCCTGTATTGACATTTTGTGAACAGTTATTAACAGTTTCAACATTTCTACATGCCATGTCGCATTATTCAAGTGTGTTGACTTCTGTGCAGCATGATTGGGGAGCTAACATGGTACAGCCCAGACACCCAGTGTAGGCTTAGTGGAGCATGAACGGTGCTTTCGTGCTGATAGACAGAGTGGATCTGTGAGACACATTTTGAATTGAAAAAGTAATGAAGTTTGGGATAACGTGCAACACTAGTGTACTGTTAATGCTAAAATAACTTATTGTATTTGAAAATCTGATCAGTATCTTGTGTCTTCATATTTGTCATGTGTGTTAATATTAATGTTTTACATGAATTTAAGAGAATGGAACTGGCCAATCCCATATATTCTCTCTATGTAGTTAGGCCCCTCTTGTCAGTTGAAATCTGTTCCTGCACCTTAGACCTCAGTTCTTTTTAAAATAACGGTATTAGATCAGGCTGTTTTTCATTTCAATTCAGTTTCTACTTCTCTATATTACAAAACAGTAATTGTATTTTTTTTGCAATTTTGGAGAATAAATCACCCCTTTTTATATTTGACAAAACAAGAGAACCACCACATTGGACTGAAAAAGGACAAAGACAAAGCAAAACTTGCACCACCTCTCCACGTGGAAGTTGGGGCTGAAGTCATGGCTGAAGGAAGAGAGAGCCCATACCAGGCAATATGGATATGACCTCATTGGAGGAATTGGCCCTCCTGATCAGTAGGCCAAATAACAGGAGCAAAAGTGGACGGCCCCAGACACTGACCACGTCCTAGGTGGCTCTTCTGAGGCCAATGGCATAGCCTAGGAGCTGCTCCCTCCATGGTGACCCTCTGGATTGACTTTGGAAAGCACTGGTTTTAACATACAAAGCATTCAGGAAATATTCAGACCCCTTGACTTTTTCCACATTTTGTTACGTTACAACCTTATTCTAAAATTGATTAACTCATTTTTTCCCTCAATTTACACACAAGACTTCATAATAAAATCATCTAAAAAATGTTGCAAATGTATTACAAATAAAAAACTGAAATATCACTTTTACATAAGTATTCAAACTCTTTATTCAGTACTTTGTTGAAGCACCATTGGCAGTAATTACAGACCTGAGTCTTCTTGGATATGGCGCTACAAGCTTGGCACTGTATTTGGGCAGTTTCTCCCATTCTTCTCTGCATATAATCTCAAGCTCTGTCAGGTTGGATGGTGAGCATTGATGCACAACTATTTTCTGGTTTCTCCAGAGATGTTCGATCAGGTTCAAGTCTGGGCTCTGACTGGGCCACTCAAGGACATTCAGAGAGTTGTCCTGAAGCCACTCCTAGTATCTTGGCTGTGTGCTTAGGGTCGTTGTCCTGTTGGAAGGTGAACCTTCGCCCCAGTCTGAGGTCAAGAAGGATCTCTCTGTAATTTGCGCCGTTCATTCGTTCCCTTGATTCTGACTAGTCTCCCAATCCCTGCCGCTGAAAAACATCCCACAGCATGATGCTGCCACCACCACCATGCTTCACCGTAGGGATAGGTAGCAGGTTTCCTCCAGATGTGATGCTTGGCATTCAGGTCTTGGAGTTCAACCTTGGTTTCTCAGACCAGAGAATCTTGTTTCTCATGGTCAGAGTCTTTATGTGTCTTTTGTCAAACTCCAAGCGGGCTGTCGTGTATTTTGCTAAGGAGTGTCTTCTGTCTGGCCAGTATACCATAAAGTCCTGATTGGTGGAGTGCTGCAGAGATGGTTGTCCTTCTGGAAGGTTCCCCTATCTCCACAGAAGAACTCTGGAGCTATGACAAAGTGACCATCAGGTTCTTGGTCATCTCCCTGATCAGGGCCCTTCTTCGATTGTTCAGTTTGGGCAGGCAGCCAGCTCTTGGAAGAGTCTTGGTGGTTCCAAACTTCTTCCATTTAAGAATTATGGAGGCCACTGTGTTTTTGGAGACCATCAATGCTGCAGACATTTTATGGTAACCTACCCCAGATCTGTTCCGCAACACAATCCCTTTTCAGCGCTCTACAGACAATTCCTTCAACCTCATGGCTTGGTTTCTGCTCTAACATGCACTGACAACTGTGGAACCTTATATAGACAGGTGTGTGCCTTTCCAAATCATGTCCAATCAATTGAATTTGCCACAGGTGTTCTCCAATTAAGTTGTAGAAACATCTCATGGATTATCAATGGATAGGATGCACTTGAGCTCAATTTCGAGTGTCATACAAAACAGCCTGAACACTTACATTTAAAATAAATAAATTGCGAACTCTCTTAAATTCAATCTGGCTTTCTATTCTGATTTCAGAACACTCGTCTTGAGTGTGCTAGTGCGCAGAATAACTGATGAATTTACGAATACCTAACACCCGCTGAATATGACCGGTGTCAGTAAATATCGGCAAAAAAGTTATTCAATTTGTTGCCAGCAGCACAGTTAGTCACTAACTATCTAGATAAAATGTAAACAGCCTAACCAGCTCTGTTAGGGCAACTAAAATGGTCAGAGTGAGGTTCTCTCTCATTTCTGTCTAGAAGTAGCTAGCAAGCTTGCCAACTTTAGCAATTTGCTTGGGTGCTTGACTTCCATTGTGAGGAATGCTCGGCTCAACCCTACTCCTTGGCCAATGCGCCAAGTTTCAATAGTGCAGTGTGCGTTCTGAACGCTTAGAGAGCAAAACGCTCTGAATTTATGAACGACCCAGAATGTACTCTAACACACTGAAGGCAATTTACAAAAGCACCCTTAGTTTTCAATCAAATGTATTTGGCATTGATCAAATGGGCTGGCAGCCAAGTTCCCATTCAGTTGTCAAAATGTGGATGGGGTCAAGTATGCATTGGCAGGCAAGCTGCAGAAGAACAAGCAGTTGTCAAATGTGGGTGGTGACAAGTATGCATTTGCAGGCAAGCTGCAGAAGAATGAGCAGCCTGCTATTCCCCATCGTTTATCAGTGCAATGCTCTGGGATTGGCATCCCGCTAGCAGGACACCTGTCGATAACTTCCAGTGAAATTGGAGGGCGTGCAATTCACAT
Source organism: Oncorhynchus masou masou (assembly GCF_036934945.1). NCBI lineage: Eukaryota > Metazoa > Chordata > Actinopteri > Salmoniformes > Salmonidae > Oncorhynchus > Oncorhynchus masou. Next base: position 33,689,485 of record NC_088239.1, read on the forward strand.
AAATAATCATAAACATTTTGGTACATACAAGTATCTATATCGGTTAAAAGCTTAAATTATTGTTAATCTAACTGCATTGTCTGATTTACAATAGGCTTTACAGTGAAAGCATACCATGCAATGGTTTGAGGACGGCGCCCCACATCAACATATTTTTCAACAAGCACAGGCTTCATAAAATCACAAATAGCGATTAAATAATCACTTAACTTTTTGAAAATCTTCCTCTGTTTGCAATCCAAAGGGTCCCCGCTACAACATGCATGGTCGTGTTGTTCGATAAAATCCTTTATGTCCACAAAAATCTGTTTCGTTGGCGCCCTCGACTTGTTCAACATGCAGACAAAGGAATCCAAAAAGCTACAGCTAAACGTTGTTAAAACAAGTCAAACTACGTTTTTTTTCACTCTCAGGTACCCGAAAATGTAATTAAACTATAATATTTGATATGGAAAGAAGTATGTTCAATAGAAAAGTCAAATTAGCAAGTGCGCGTCCTCTTCGTCATGCTCACACAGACTGATTTCCAACTGTGACTCCCGGTGCCAAAACTAAAAATTCTTCCTCGTTTGGGAAGAAACAAGCCTGAAACCTTGAACAAAGACTTTTGACATCTAGTGGAAGCCATAGGAATTGCAATCTGGGAGCCGAATTTAACATTGACCCTATACGTTCTAATGGAAGAGCATGGGATCTCAAAAACAATTTGTTCTGGATGGTTTTTCTTTGGATTTTCTCCCAGCATATCAATTGTTTTATAACCTCATGCATTGTTTTAACATTTCTACAAACTTCAAATTGTTTTCTGTCAAATGCTACCAATGAAATGCATATCCTGACTTCTGGGCGTGGGTAACACAGCAGTTTACTTTGGGCACGTCAGTCAGACAGGAAGTGGAGAAAATAAGAGCCTAAAGAAGTTATATCTTCCGGCGCCGACAGAGATGGCCGCCTCGCTTCGCGTTCCTAGGAAACTATGCAGTTTTTTGTTTTTTTTACGTGTTATTTCTTACATTAGTACCCCAGGTCATCTTAGGTTTCATTACATACAGCCGAGAAGAACTACTGTATATAAGATCAGCGTCAACTCACCATCAGTACGACCAAGAATATGTTTTTCGCGACGCGGATCCTGTGTTCTGCCTTACTAACAGGACAATGGAATGGATCGCATGCAGCGACCCCAAAAAACGACTCCGAAAAAGAGGGAAACGTAGCGGTCTTCTGGTCAGACTACGGAGATGGGCACATCGTGCCCCACTTCCTAGCATTCTTCTTGCCAATGTCCAGTCTCTTGACAACAAGGTTGATGAAATCCGAGCAAGGGTAGCATTCCAGAGGGACATCAGAGACTGTAACGTTCTGTGGTTCACGGAAACATGGCTCACTGGAGAGACGCTATCCGATGCGGTGCAGCCAACGGGTTTCTCCACGCATCGCGCCGACAGAAACAAACACCTTTCTGGTAAGAAGAGGGGTGGGGGTGTATGCCTTATGGCTAACGAGGCATGGTGCGATGAAAGAAACACACAGGAACTCAAATCCTTCTGTTCACCTGATTTAGAATTCCTCACAATCAAATGTAGACCGCATTACCTACCAAGAGAATTCTCTTCGATTATAATCACAGACGTATATATCCCCCCCAAGCAGACACATCGATGGCTCTGAACGAACTTTATTTAACTCTTTGCAAACTGGAAACCATTTATCCGGAGGCTGCATTCATCGTTGTTGGGGATTTTAACAAGGCTAATCTGAAAACAAGACTCCCTAAATTTTATCAGCATATCGATTGCGCAACCAGGGGCGGAAAAACCTTGGATCACTGTTACTCTAACTTCCGCGACGCATATAAGGCCCTGCCCCGCCCCCCTTTCGGAAAAGCTGACCACGACTCCATTTTGCTGATACCTGCCTACAGACAAAAGCTAAAAAAAGAAGCTCCCACGCTGAGGTCTGTCCAACGCCGGTCCGACCAAGCTGACTCCACACTCCAAGACTGCTTCCATCACGTGGACTGGGACGTTTCGTATTGCGTCAAATAACAACATTGACGAATACGCTGATTCGGTGTGCGAGTTCATTAGAACGTGCGTTGAAGATGTCGTTCCCATAGCAACGATTAAAACATTCCCTAACCAGAAACCTTGGATTGATGGCAGCATTCGTGTGAAACTGAAAGTGCGAACCACTGCTTTCAATCAGGGCAAGGTGTCTGGTAACATGACTGAATACAAACAATGCAGCTATTCCCTCCGTAAGGCTATCAAACAAGCTAAGCGTCAGTACAGAGACAAAGTAGAATCCCAAGAAAGCTAAGGTAACTGAGCTAAATGACTACCGCCCCGTAGCACTCACTTCCGTCATCATGAAGTGCTTTGAGAGACTAGTCAAGGACAATATCACCTCCACCCTACCTGACACCCTAGACCCACTCCAATTTGCTTACCGCTCAAATAGGTCCACAGACGATGCAATCTCAACCACACTGCACACTGCCCTAACCCATCTGGACAAGAGGAATACCTATGTGAGAATGCTGTTCATCGACTACAGCTCGGCATTCAACACCATAGTACACCTCAAGCTCGTCATCAAGCTCGAGACCCTGGGTCTCGACCCCGCCCTGTGCAACTGGGTACTGGACTTCCTGACGGGCCGCCCCCAGGTGGTGAGGGTAGGTAACAACATCTACTCCCCGCTAATCCTCAACACTGGGGCCCCACAAGGGTGCGTTCTGAGCCCTCTCCTGTACTCCCTGTTCACCCACGACTGCGTGGCCACTCACGCCTCCAACTCAATCATCAAGTTTGCGGACGACACAACAGTGGTAGGCTTGATTACCAACAACAACGAGACGGCCTACAGGGAGGAGGTGAGGGCCCTCGGAGTGTGGTGTCAGGAAAATAACCTCACACTCAACGTCAACAAAACTAAGGAGATGATTGTGGACTTCAGGAAACAGCAGAGGGAACACCCCCCTATCCACATCGATGGAACGGTAGTGGAGAGAGTAGCACGTTTTAAGTTCCTCGGCATACACATCACAGACAAACTGAATTGGTCCACTCACACAGACAGCATCGTGAAGAAGGCGCAGCAGCGCCTCTTCAACCTCAGGAGGCTGAAGAAATTCGGCTTGTCACCAAAAGCACTCACAAACTTCTACAGATGCACAATCGAGAGCATCCTGGCGGGCTGTATCACCGCCTGGTACGGCAACTGCTCCGCCCTCAACCGTAAGGCTCTCCAGAGGGTAGTGAGGTCTGCACAACGCATCATCGGGGGCAAACTACCTGCCCTCCAGGACACCTACACCACCCGATGTTACAGGAAGGCCATAAAGATCATAAAGGACATCTACCACCCGAGCCACTGCCTGTTCACCCCGCTATCATCCAGAAGGCGAGGTCAGTACAGGTGCATCAAAGCTGGGACCGAGAGACTGAAAAACAGCTTCTATCTCAAGGCCATCAGACTGTTAAACAGCCACCACTAACATTGAGTGGCTGCTGCCTACACACTGACACTGACTCAACTCCAGCCACTTTAATAATGGGAATTGATGGGAAATGATGTAAATATATCACTAGCCACTTTAAACAATGCTACCTTATATAATGTTACTTACCCTACATTATTCATCTCATATGCATACGCATATACTGTACTCTATATCATCGACTGCATCCTTATGTAATACATGTATCACTAGCCACTTTAACTATGCCACTTTGTTTACATACTCATCTCACATGTATATACTGTACTCGATACCATCTACTGTATCTTGCCTATGCTGCTCTGTACCATCACTCATTCATATATCCTTATGTACATATTATTTATCCCCTTACACTGTGTATAAGACAGTAGATTAGGAATTGTTAGTTCGATTACCTGTTGGTTATTACTGCATTGTCGGAACTAGAAGCACAAGCATTTCACTACACTCGCATTAACATCTGTTAACCATGTGTATGTGACAAATAAAATTTCATTTGATTTGATTTGATTTATTAATTAAGACTGCCAGTTGCTGAAAAAGTTTGAGAGGGTATATCTAATGTTCCTTGGTTAGATTTTAGCTCATGTCCCTCTTGCAAGAATTAGTTGATGATATTATTGCTGTTGATTATGATGTGCATAACTGAGGGAGAGAGGGCCTACCTTTTCATGGTTGTTTTTTCAATAGGACTGTAAAGTTCCTAAATGTAAGAGGATTTACATATTTACAGAAATACATTTTTGTGTATTTTGTGGCTTTTGGCGAATGTTTTCGAATGATCTAAAGTCACTCTGTCGCTACTGCCTATAAACACACAGTCCAGTTCAGCGTGAATTATTGCTGACCTTTGTGGCTTACTTGCATTAGGGCCTACTGTAGCTCTGATTGGCTATGGGGCACCTGACTGTGTAGACTCCGATTACCAACAACAACGAGACGGCCTACAGGGAGGAGGTGAGGGCCCTCGGAGTGTGGTGTCAGGAAAATAACCTCACACTCAACGTCAACAAAACTAAGGAGATGATTGTGGACTTCAGGAAACAGCAGAGGGAACACCCCCTATCCACATCGATGGAACGGTAGTGGAGAGAGTAGCACGTTTTAAGTTCCTCGGCATACACATCACAGACAAACTGAATTGGTCCACTCACACAGACAGCATCGTGAAGAAGGCGCAGCAGCGCCTCTTCAACCTCAGGAGGCTGAAGAAATTCGGCTTGTCACCAAAAGCACTCACAAACTTCTACAGATGCACAATCGAGAGCATCCTGGCGGGCTGTATCACCGCCTGGTACGGCAACTGCTCCGCCCTCAACCGTAAGGCTCTCCAGAGGGTAGTGAGGTCTGCACAACGCATCATCGGGGGCAAACTACCTGCCCTCCAGGACACCTACACCACCCGATGTTACAGGAAGGCCATAAAGATCATAAAGGACATCTACCACCCGAGCCACTGCCTGTTCACCCCGCTATCATCCAGAAGGCGAGGTCAGTACAGGTGCATCAAAGCTGGGACCGAGAGACTGAAAAACAGCTTCTATCTCAAGGCCATCAGACTGTTAAACAGCCACCACTAACATTGAGTGGCTGCTGCCTACACACTGACACTGACTCAACTCCAGCCACTTTAATAATGGGAATTGATGGGAAATGATGTAAATATATCACTAGCCACTTTAAACAATGCTACCTTATATAATGTTACTTACCCTACATTATTCATCTCATATGCATACGCATATACTGTACTCTATATCATCGACTGCATCCTTATGTAATACATGTATCACTAGCCACTTTAACTATGCCACTTTGTTTACATACTCATCTCACATGTATATACTGTACTCGATACCATCTACTGTATCTTGCCTATGCTGCTCTGTACCATCACTCATTCATATATCCTTATGTACATATTCTTTATCCCCTTACACTGTGTATAAGACAGTAGATTAGGAATTGTTAGTTAGATTACCTGTTGGTTATTACTGCATTGTCGGAACTAGAAGCACAAGCATTTCGCTACACTCGCATTAACATCTGTTAACCATGTGTATGTGACAAATAAAATTTCATTTGATTTGATTTGATTTATTAATTAAGACTGCCAGTTGCTGAAAAAGTTTGAGAGGGTATATCTAATGTTCCTTGGTTAGATTTTAGCTCATGTCCCTCTTGCAAGAATTAGTTGATGATATTATTGCTGTTGATTATGATGTGCATAACTGAGGGAGAGAGGGCCTACCTTTTCATGGTTGTTTTTTCAATAGGACTGTAAAGTTCCTAAATGTAAGAGGATTTACATATTTACAGAAATACATTTTTGTGTATTTTGTGGCTTTTGGCGAATGTTTTCGAATGATCTAAAGTCACTCTGTCGCTACTGCCTATAAACACACAGTCCAGTTCAGCGTGAATTATTGCTGACCTTTGTGGCTTACTTGCATTAGGGCCTACTGTAGCTCTGATTGGCTATGGGGCACCTGACTGTGTAGACTCCGGTTCTGAATGAGACAGATGTTTTTATTATGTTTTATTACCTGCAGTGTCTATTTCTAATAATTGTCCAAACACACGGCCCCATACTGCTATTGAACTTTCAGAAATGCATTACTCTGAGTTATTACCAAACATTCTATAAATCTATGAAAATGTGAAAATGACCATATCTAAATGATCTCTTGTCAGGAAATGTTAGGTGTCATATAGAAAAAAAGGTGTCATATTGTTCCTGGGGGTGTACTGTCTATGAACAGATTGTGATAAGATTTAATGTTGCTAAAGCCCTGTCAGTTCCACTTTAAAACAACACATAAAAATGATTTACTGTAACATTACAAGTGTTCATTTCTTACACTGATAAAGTGTAACAGCTTCAGCACTAAGCAAAGTGAGTTGAGTTTTCTTTAAATCAAGTGTTGTTTTCCACTGTTGGTGTTGCATATTACTCTACAGTAGAGCTATGCAAACACCACAATCAAGTTAATTGAACACTTTACGACTTGAATGGGGAACACTGCAACAGATCTTTAACACTTTCAAAATCGTTTTAACACCAGTACAGTGGGACTCATATGTTCCCTGAAAATAGTGTACATTTAACACTTACCAAATTAAATGTACACCATTCATTTTGCTGTGTACAGTGTAAAATATCAATGTATGAAAGGTACTTTGCTATTTAAAACATGAACAGATGGGTGGCATTTCCGACGCCCCCCTGGATCCATACTTTAACATCGGAATTTCCTCCTTCGCCCCCTCTGGACATCAAGGGGGCCCCAGCGTATGCTGTTTGAGCTATCCTGGACTTGAGGCGTCAGGCGAGGGGCCTTCAGTACCTCATGGAGTGGGAGGAGTACGGTCTGGAGGAGAGATGCTGGGTGCCGGTGGAGAACGTCCTGGACTCTTCATTGCTGCCGGATTTCCACCGTCTCTGCGCCCTGCGCTTCGTCCTCCGGGTTGTCCCCGAGGTCTGTGACGGCATGCTGCTGGAGCCGCGCGTCAAGGGGCGGGGTGGTACTGTCGGTCCCGCTCCTTGTTTGGGCGGCGTTCGGTGGTCGACGTCACCGGCCTTCTAGCCACCGCCAATCCACTTTTCATTTTCCATTTGTTTTGTCTTTGTTTTACTAACCTGATTTCAATCCCACAATTACTTGTTAATTATTTAACTCATATCTGCTGTCCTTGCGCCTGACTCTCTACACCAGCTACACCGAGGACCCATTACAGGTTCTTGTACATACTGTACATTATTTTGTTCTTTATCTACTGGCATTGATGCTTTTAGTTCTTTTTATATTGACACTATTTTACATTGCTACTATGCAAACAAGCAACTAACCATTTCACTGTACATTTTACAACTTCTGTAGAGACCCATCCACTTACCAAGATGAGGCTGGTGGTTATAGCATTTTTTTCACATGACCATCAATTTAGACAAATGTGTCTGGGTAAGGGTCATCTAATATTTATGAGAATATTTGTATCTGGACACTTTGGTTTTTGATATTGCATCTATGCAAATATGCAAGTAACCATTTCACTGTACCGTGTAACACTTCACCTGTCACCATCGTTACACGCACCTGCGCTTCATCACTGGTCACCGTCACGCGCAGCTGCGCATCATTGGACTCACCTGAACCCCATCATTATTTGATATCATCCCCTTTATTTATCTGTTGCCTCTGTGTTCCCCTGTGTCTGCATTAATGTCATTGTGTGTTCCTGTCCTGATGCTCTCCTGTTCCATGTCCGTTGGTTAATTAAAGGTCTACTGCCTGTACCTGCTTCCTGTCTCCAGCGTCAAGCCTTACAAAGTCTGATTAGGATATAGGCCAATGACTAGATAAAGTGTATTTTTACCTGGAGCTTTTTCTTATTGTAGGCTACTACTTTTGCCACTTTTAGTCTTGAAAGCTTTGGTTTTGTACTACACTAGTCACTCTGTTTTTTTTCTCACCTTTATTTATCCACATGTGAATACTTATAGAGATGGTTGGAGCAAAAGCTTGATAGGGTGTGAACGATGCTGAATGGGTGTAGACAAAGAAGATCTCCCCAGTAGGTGTACCAAATATTCAAGTGCCATTTTCTCAAGAGTGGGGTTACAGGTTTATCAACATTCAAAGAATTACATTCCCATTGTTCCTCAAATGCAGTTTATGATATACCATTTTCTAACTGAGTCTCAAATTTTATTTAATGTAAAAACCACCATTTCAAATGTTGCTACATAAGACCGAATCGAGGCATTGAGTCATATTTGGTATTTTATTTGGATCCCCATTAGCTGTTGCAAAAGCAGCAGCTACACTTCCTGGGGTCAACACAAAACATGACATAATACAGAACATTAATAATATGCAAAAATAGCTCAAGGACAGAACTACATAAAAAAAAGGAAAAAAAAGTTACACGTAGCCTCTATCAAAACCAATACACAAAATATCTAGATATAATTGGGGAGAGGCGTTGTGCTGTGTAGTGTTGCTTTATCTGTTTTTTAAAGCAGGTTTGCTGTTCATTTGAGCAATTTGAGATGGAACGTAGTTCCATGCAATAATGGCTCTGTACAATACTGTACGCTTCAATGAATATGTTCTGGATTTGGGGACTATGAAAATACCCCTGTTGGCATGTCTGGTGGGGTAAGTGTGTGTGTCAGAGCTTTGTGTAAGTTGACCATGCAAACCACTTGGGTCAAATGGGCTAGCTCGGGAACTTCTGAAAATTGATTTTAAAGAACTGATTCTAGTACTGAAAGATTCCACAAACCTGCCAATAATTTCAGGTCCGGGTACCATCATTGAGCCGCGGGTGTGAAAGATTCAGCAGGCTAATGGCATTCCACACCTGGCTAAAATGTTACTGTAGCTCGGTTAGAAGCACTTTTAAAGATCGTTTTGACACCTTCTGGAAACTGAAGATACAGGAACTCTACAGGAATGACGAAGTCCAATCAAATCATCTTGGCTACTGTCCTGTCCTGTTCTGCATCAAATGTGCATCATCCCAGGGGAGTGTATGTCTCTCTAACTGCCCTGAATAGCTCTGTTAATCCTACAGATATTATACAATTAAAGTTGGAATTTTCCATACACCTTAGCCAAATACATTTAAAACTCAGTTTTTCACATTTCCTGATATTGAATCATCACATTCCCAGTAGGTCAGAAGTTTACATACACTCAATTAGTATTTGGTAGCATTGCCTTTAAATTGTTTAACTTGGGTCAAAAGTTTTGGGTAGCCTCCTACAAGCTTCCCACAATAAGTTGGGTGTATTTTGGCCCATTCCTACTGACAGAGCTGGTGTAACTGAGTCAGGATACACCTCCTTGCTCGCACACGCTTTTTCAGTTCTGCCCACAAATTTGCTACAGGATTAAGGTCAGGGATTTGTGATGGCCACTTCAATATGTTGTCCTTTATTGTCCCTTGTTAAGGATAGGGGGCAGTATTTCCCCTTTGGATGAATTGCGTGCCCATAGTGAACTGCATAAAAATCTGTCCTAAATTGCTAATATATGCATATTATTATTATTATTGGATAGGAAACATTCTGAAGCTTCTAAAACCGTTTGAATTATGTATGTGAGTATAACAGAACTCACAGGGCAGGCAATCTTCCAAACTAGTTTTGGAATCCTGAAAGTTGGGGCAACTTTGACGTCATCACCCCCTCCCTTCCCAACCAGTTATGGATCTGGAAACACTCCCTATGTCTTCCACTAAATGTCCTCATTCAGTAGAGCATTGAATGGTGCAAATGCTGTGAACTTTGACCCTATGGGGTGAGTAGTTTTAAGTGTCGCAAAGATTTTCATATGCATGAAACGCGCGCTTGGGACAGAGAGCTTCCTTTGTTCAAGTCAGCCCCAGATGAACTAGGATTGTCCGGTTGGAATGTCATTCGTTTTGTACGTTTATAACATCCTGAAGCTTGATTCTGCACTTAGTTTGACCAGCTTCGTCGACCTGTAATATGTAATTTGGAAGTTTTGATGCGCAATTATTCTGGACCAGAAGTCATTTTTTGGGCATTTGAGCTGAAAGTGGTAGCATATGCTTCTACATGGACACTAGAATTGAACATTATGAAACAAAACGATGTATTGGGTAAGTATGACTCCTTCCACTACATTCTGATCGAAGACCATCAAAGGTAAGGGAATATTTATGTTGTAATTTTGTATTTCTGTTGACTCCAACATAGCGGAGAAATATTGTTACGTTTGAGCGCCGTCTAAGATTATTGCATAGTAAACTAATTCCGTAACGTTAAAAAAAATGTGACACAGCGGTTGCATTAAGAACCAGTGTATCTTTCTAACTATATGTAGAACATGTATCTTTAGTCAATGTTTATGATGAGTATTTCTGTTATCTGGCGTTGTCTGGTATAGCTTTCTATAATTTCTCCGGACATTTTGGAGAATTTTCTGAACATAGCGTCAATGTAAACCGAGATTTATGGATATAAAATGCATATTATCGAACAAAACATAAATGTACTGTGTAACATGTCATATTACATGTCATATTACCACGCTGCATTTTGGTCCGCTTCTCCTTCACCAGAAGAGAACCGTTACAGTATTGGACTTGTTAATGTGTGGAGGTTAAATATTTCCAAGAATATTTTTGCATTTCCTGCACCACCGTTTGAGTTGAACGGGGGGGGGGTGTAGTTCCCACTTGGGAACCTAAAGGCACAACGGGTTTTAAGCCATTTTTCCACCACTTTGGTGGTATGCTTGGGGTCATTACCCATTTGGAAGACCATGTGCGACCAAGCTTTAACTTCCTGACTGATGTCTTGAGATGTTGCTTCAATATATCCATGTAATTTTAGTTTCTCATGATGCCATCTATTTTGTGAAGTTCACCAGTCTTCCTGCAGCAAGGCACCCCCACAACATGATGCTGCCACCCCCATGCTTCACGGTTGGGAACATGTTCTTTGGCTTGCAAGCCTCCCCCTTTTTCCTCCAAACATAACGATGGTGATTATGACTAAACAGTTCTATTTTTGTTTCATCAGACCAGAGGACATTTCTCCAAAAAGTCGATCTTTGTCCCCATGTACAGTTGCAAACCGTAGTTGTCATGCCCTGGTCGAAGTATTTTGTGTTTGTCTTCATTTATTTGGTCAGGCCAGGGTGTGGCATGGGTTTTTGTATGTGGTGTGTTTGTATTGGGATTGTAGCTTAGTGGAGTGTTCTAGTTAAGTTTATGGCTGTCTGAAGTGATTCTCAATCAGAGGCAGGTGTTTATCGTTGTCTCTGATTGGGAACCATATTTAGGCAGCCATATTCTTTGAGTGTTTCGTGGGTGATTGTCCTTAGTGTCCTTGTTCTGTGTTTATTTACACCAGTATAGGCTTTTTCGGTTTTCGTTACGTTCTTTGTTTTGTAGTGTTTGTAATTGATTCGTGTTTTACGTTTGTTTATTAAACATGGATCGCAATCTACACGCCGCATTTTGGTCCGACTCTCCTTCCCACCTAGAAAGCCGTAATAGTAGTCTGGCATTTTTATGGTGGTTTTGGACCAGTGGCTTCTTCCTTGCTGAGCAGCCTTTTGCGTTAATTCGATATAGTACTCGTTGTAATGTGGACATAGATACTTTTGTGCCTGTTTCCTACAGCATCTTCAGAAGATCCTTTGCTGTTGTTCTGGGATTGATTTGCACTGTTTGCACCAAAGTATGTTCATCTCTAGGAGACAGAATACGTCTCCTTCCTGAGCGGTGTGACGGCTGTGTGGTCCCATGGTGCTTATACTTGGATACTATTGTTTTTACAGATGAACACGTGGTACCTTCAGGTGCTTGCAATTTTTCCGAAGGATGAACCAGACTTGTGGAGGTCTACAACTTTTTTTCTGAGGTCTTGGCTGATTTCTTTTGATTCCCATGATGTCAAGCAAAGAGGCATTGAGTTTGAAGGTAGGCCTTGGAATACATCCACAGGTACACCTCCAACTGATTCAAATGATGTCAATTAGCCTATCAGAAACTTCTAAAGCCGTGACATTTTTTTCTGGAACTTTCCAAGCTGTTTAAAGGCACAGTCAACTTAGTGTATGTAAACTTCTGACCCACTGGAATTGTGATCCAGTGAATATTAATTAAAATAATATGTCTTTATAATAAGTCTGGCAACCCAACCGATTTGACAAACATACTGCAAATTGAGAAATCATGTGACTAAACTAATTCAAAATAATCTATACTATGAAACAAAAATAAATTATATAAAGAATTATAGTAAAAAGCTTAGGAGCAACATAACTTCTTTGGTATAGGGGGCAGCATTTTCACTTTTGGATGGATAGCGTGCCCAGAGTGAACTGCCTCCAACTCAGTCCCAGATGCTAATATATGCATAATAATAATAGTATTGGATAGAAAACACTCTGAAGTTTCTAAAACTGTTTGAATGATGTCTGTTAGTATAACATAACTCATATGGCAGGCAAAAACCTGAGAAAAATCCAAACAGGAAGTGGGAAATGTGAGGTTTGTAGTTTTTGAACTCAGCCCCTATTGAATTCACAGTGGGATATGGGTTATGTTGCACTTCTTACAGCTTCCACTAGATGTCAGCCATCTTTAGAACATTGTTTCAGGCTTCTCCTGTGAAGGGGGGCCGGATGGGAGCTGTTTGACGAAGGGGTCAGCCAGCAGCCTCGTTCTCAGTCAAGCGCATTTCACATGAGAGGTATCTCTCGTTCCATTGCTTTTCTACAGACAATGGAATTCTCCGGGTGCAACATTATTGAACATTTGTGATTAAAAACCTAAAGATTGATTCTATACTTAGTTTGACAAGTTTCTTCGACCTGTAATATAACTTTTTGAACTTTTTGTCTGATTGGACCTGAAGTCTTTTAGATTTGTTTACCAAACACCCTAACAAAAGAAGCTATTTGGACATAAATGGACATAAATGATGGACATTATCCAACAAAACAAACATTTATTTATCATAAAATTAACCAGTAGTTTAAATGTTAGGGTACATTCGCCACTAGGTTCTCTTCTCACTAAGGCCAAAGCCACGTGGGATTCCCACTTCTGCCATTTTCCAACCAAAGAGAGGAGTCACAAAAATCAGAAATATAGATTAAATTAACCTCTTGAAACTCCCCATCCCGGATCCGGAATCGTGACTAAAGCCTCAGGCTCATTAGCATAACGCAACGTTAACGATTTCTGAAAATCGCAAATAAAATGAAAATAATGCGTCTGCTCTCAAGCTTAGCCTTTTCTTAACAACACTGTCATCTCAGATTTTCAAAATATGCTTTTGAACCATAGAAATTGACTCATTTGTGTAAGACTATGCAAAGCTAGCTTAGAATTTTGAGTAGCATTTAGCACGCAACATTTTCACAAAAACCAGATAACCAAATAAATAAAATCATTTACCTTTGAAGAGCTTCGGATGTTTTCAATGAGGAGACTCTCAGTTACATACCAAATGCGCAGTTTTTCCTGAAAGCGTCTGTGTGTAGGAGAAATTGTTCCATTTTGTACATCGCATCTGGCTACGGAAACTAACCGAAAATTCAGTCACCTACAACGTCAAACTTTTTCCGAATTAACTCCATAATATCGACCGAAACATGGCAAACGTTGTTTGGAATCAATCCTCAATGTGTTTTTTCACATATCTCTTCATTGATATATCGTTCGTGGAAGCTTGCATTCTTCTCTAAATTCCATGGAAAAATACTTGCAGCTGACTTTTGCGCACCAATTTCGGCGCAGGACACCGGGCGGACACCTGGTAAATGTGGTCTCTTATGGTCAATCTTCCAATGATCTGCCTACAAATATGTCACAATGCTGCAGACACCTTGGGGAAACGACAGAAAGGGTTGACTCACTCCTCTTGCATTCACAGCCATATAAGGAGACAATGGAAAACAGAGCCTCAAAAATCCTGCTCATTTCCTGGATGCCGTCTCATCTTGGTTTTGCCTGAAGCTCACGTTCTAGGGCACGCACAGAAAATATCTTGGTAGTTCTGGACACGTCAGAGTGTTTTCTTTCGAAAGCTATCAATTATATGCATAGTCGAGCATCTTTTTGTGACAAAATATCTTGTTTAAAACGGGAACGTTTTTCATCCAAAAATGAAATAGCGCCCCCATAGCATCAAGAGGTTAATCACTAACCTTTGACGATCTTCATCAGATGACACTCCCAGGACTCAATGTTACACAATACATGCATGTTTTGTTTGATCAAGTTCATATTTATATCCAATAACCTCAGTTTACATTGGTGCCATGTTCAGAAATTCCTCCAAAACATCAGGAGAAATTGCAGAGAGCCACATCAAATAACAGAAATACTCATCATAAACTTTGATGAAAGATACATGTTTTATATAGAATTAAAGAAACCTGTTCTTAATGCAACCGCTGCATCAGATTTCAAAAAAGCTTTACGGCAAAAGCACAATATTCAATAATCTGATAACAGCGTTCACCCACAAAAGCAAGCCATACCAGTTACCCGCCAAATTGTGGAGTCAACAAAAGTCATAAATAGCATTATAAATCTTCACTTACCTTTGCTGATCTTCATCGGAATGCACTCCCAGGACTCCCACTTCCACAATTCAATTATGTCCATATTTATGTCCAAATACCTTAATTTTGTTTGCGTGTTTAGTTCACAATTCCAAAGGCACAATTCGCGAGCACAAAATCCAGACGATAAGTCAAAAAAGTTCCATTACAGTTTGTAGTAACATGTCAAACGATATTTACAATCAATCGTTAGGGTATTTTTATAATAAATCTTCAATAATATTCCAACCGGACAATAGCGTATTCTTTACAGGGGAAAAAGAAGGAACGGCACGCCCGCGTGACCGCACAATAAATAACTGATTGGCCTCAGCCTAGTCCACTTGTTGAAACAGCTCTTATTCGACACCCTTCTACAATAGAAGCCTCAAACAACTTTCTAAAGACTGTTGACATCTGCTGGAAGCCTTGGGAAGTGCAATCTGGCTCCATAGACACAGCATATTGGATAGGCAATCACTTAAATTAAACTACATACCTCAGATTTCCCACTTCCTGGTTGGATTTCTCTAGGGTTTTCGCCTGCCATATGAGTGCTGTCATACTCACAGACATCATTCAAACAGTTTTAGAAACTTCAGAGTGTTTTCTATCCAATACTACTAATAATATGCATATATTAACATCTGGGACAGAGTAGCAGGCACCTTATTCATCCAAGCTACTCAATACTGCCACCCTGTCACCAAGAAATTAACCTTTCCACGTTTGAGTTCCAAATATCTCTAATGGTCGCACCAACGTGAGTTGTTTTATGCACGTGATGTCAGAATGCACCCAAAATGTGATTATTACACAACAGGACAGTTAACACGCGCTGGCTGCTAATTGTCTATAGGCTGTTTCAACTTGTCAATTTCAAATTATGTTCAAACAAGTTGTATTTTCTAACAACAGCTTGAATTGAGGTGTGTTCCGCCTCCTCTTTAATTCACATAGAAGTAGCCCATTTCAGCATTGCGGACAATTTATGTTTGAGGCTTTACTGAGCCGGATAAACTTCTCTCTTCTAGAAGAGCCTCTGCACTTTACAAATGTTTGCGTAGATCAACTATGCATATGTTTGCGCAGTCTTGCAAGAGTTGGAAATTTTTCTTGCTGGCGCTCACTTTGCCTTCTTTGTTGTTTTCCTTACAAATAATGTGTGCACATTGTTAAAACTTCTTAGAGATACGGGGCAGCATTTCCACTTTTGGATAAATAGCGTGCACAATTTCAACTTCCTGCTACTCATGCCAGGAATATATTATATGCATATGATTAGTAGGTGTGGATAGGAAACACTCTGAAGTTTCTAAAACTGGTTCAATCATGTCTGACAGAACTAACAGAACTTATGTAGCAGGCAAAACCCCAAGGAAAAACTGTTCAGAATAAAAACATGTTTTTCCTCTGACAGTTCCCTCAGTTGTCTTTGCCAAGGGAAATTAGATTGCGCCCATTTTACAGTTCCTACGACTTCCACAGGATGTCTCCAGTCTTTGGAATTAGTTTGAAGTTAATCATTGGTGAAACGAAGAAAAGGCACATCCTGGAACAGCGTTACACTGTTGATAGTTACTCAAGAGGGAAAGAGGGGCATGTTTTGTTTACTTTCTCTATCGAATACAGTTTTCCTCGTCTACAATTTGATTATTAACATTCAAATGTACCTAAAGTTGTATTACAAAAGTCAATATTTTGGCAAAGTTTATAGGCAACTTTTGAAATATTTTGTAGTGACATTGTGTTTTGGAAAGCTGTTTTTTTCCGGATCAAACCTGCTTTATAAATGGACATTTTGGATATACATGGACGGAATTAATCCAAAAAAAAGGACCAATTGTGATGTTTATGGGACATATTGGAGTGCCAACAAAGAAGCTCGTCAAAGGTAATGGATGTTTTATATTTTATTTCAGCGTTTTGTGTAGCGCCGGCTACGCTAATTATTTTGTTTTTCAACTCGTTCAGGTGTTTCAGGGGGGGTGCATGCTATCAGATAATAGCTTCTCATGCTTTAGCCGAAAAGCATTTTTAAAATCTGACATGTTGGCTGGATTCACAACGAGTGTAGCTTTAATTGAGTACCCTGCATGTGTGATTTAATGAAGGTTTGAGTTTTATCACGTTTTATTTGAATTTGGCGCTATGCATTTCCCGAGGCTATTGGCCACTTCAGACGCTAGAGTCTCACTATCCCTAAGAGGTTATTAATAAGTTCCTTATTTTATGTATATCGTATTGTCGTTTCTACTGTAGGCGCATACAGTATGTATGTATGTACGTATGGAGATAATGTATTTACAGTTTTATTCACATGTTTTCAAGCAGTGGTGACATAATGTTTTCCGATTATTGCATATATTATGTATAAAATATGTTTAAGGTTGTGCTGATTATACTGAGCTAAGCTATTTGTGTGGTGCCATGCTTGTTGACATTATACAATGCATTCTGGGTGTCATGTCATCTGTCAGACCATGAGGTGAAGGAATGGTTCACTCATCTTTTGGGTAAACTTCCAGAAGTGAATGAAGGGAAGACGATGATTGTAGATGACACACCTACCTCAACATGCATACTATATACAGACCAAACTCATCTTGTCTCCTCTTATTATCTTTGGTTGATTTGAAAAAAAATAAACATTCCTGCGTGCACAAGCTACCTGTCTGATTACTTTCGATTTCTAGAATGTGTTTTACTCAATTATTTTGATCAATGGTGAGCTCACCCATGATGTAATGAATTGTAACTAGTAATTGCTATTAGCTAATTCATATTGTAGTTTCTGTTAGCTGAGAGTTATAAAAATATGACCGCTTGTGTTACTTCAATCTGTCAGGACATAAAATATCCTGCCTTTTCTGTTTTGGACGATTGTGTTATGCTGTAGCTACTTCTGTGAATGTTTGAACATTGCATAAAAAAATGGTCACATTCTGGACATAACTTTGTAATGACTGTGTTTGTGCAAAATGTTTCTGTGAAAAAAAAATTGTGGCCAGCTCAAATGCTGATTATTGTGTCAATCGAAAATGGATGTTCTATATAAGCATTCCAATCAAGCATTCTAATCACACCGGTTTGATAGTACACAACAGGGACCACTATTGAATGATCCCACCTGTTTGTTGGTACGTGTGAAAAGGTCAACAAAGAGCTACAGTTCAATTCAGAATGGGTGACAGGGAATAAGGTAGTCTTACATTTTTCAAAAACTAAAAGTGTTATATTTGGACAAATCATTCACTAAACCCTGAACCTCAACTACATGTTGAATGGACCGAGCTGTCGGACACCCATGCACACCCATGCCAACAGAGGTCTCTTTGTGATAAATAATGTGGAAATTGAGCAAGTTGAGGTGAATAAACTGCTTGGAGTAACCCTGGATTGTAAACTGTCATGGTCAAAACATATTGACACAACAGTAGCTAAGATGAGGATAAGTCTGCCCGTAATAAAGCGTCACTCGGCCTTATTAACAACACTATCAACAAGGCATGTCCTACAGGACCAGTTTGTCGCACCTGTACTACTGTTCAGTAGTGTGGTTAGGTGCCGCAAAGAGGGAAAATTACAATTTTCCCAGAACAGGCCAGCACGCCTGGCCCTTTAAAGTACACAGGGAGCTAACATTAATGATATGCATGTCAATAATATGCATCTCTCATGGCTCAAAGTGGAAGAGAGATTGACTTCAACACTACTTGTTTTTGTAAGAAGTGTAACAAGCTGAATGAACCGAGCTGTCTGTTTAAACTACTAGCACACAGCTCGAACACCCATGCACACCCATGCCAACAGAGGTCTCTTCACAATCCCCAAGTCCAGAACAGACTATGGGAGGCACACAGTACTACATAGAGCCATGACTACATGGAACTCTATATTCCACATCAGGTAACTGATGCAAGCAGTACATCCAGATAAATAAAAAAACAGGTAAAAAATACCTTATGGAACAGCAGGGACTGTGAAGAGACACACACGAAGGTACAGACACATGTATATGCACACAAGTGCTAGCACACACTCTACACACACGCACATTGTAATATTGTTGTATGGTGGTATTCATTCATTTAGTTAGCTTGCTTTCATATTTTTATGCAAAAGATAGCAGAGAAAAGATTTGTTTTAATTAAATTAACAATAACTTTTTCAAATATGACAACGGAAGTTGAAGTTAGAAGGCTTTCACCAAAAATGTATTATTAACTGTTAGAGTTAGTTGCAAAAGATAGCAGAGAAAAGATTTGTTTTAATTAAATTAACACAATTAATGTTTCTTTCTGTCATTCGATTGTCAGTGTTAACAAATTAGTGGAATCTCTTAAATTTCTCCTGAGATCTCACTTTTGGTATAATGCACATTCTCTATACATCCTTCCTACAACACTAGAAAACTGAACTATGCGCCATCTGCTAACAATTTAGGGAATGGAGTTCACAGTTGATAGTTGTGTGTATATATAGTCTATAAACTGTGAACTCCATTCCCTAAATTGTCAGCAGATAGTTCATAGCCGCATAGTTCAGTTTTCTAGTTCTCTTGTAGGAAGGATGGATAGAAAATGTGCATAATAAAAAGCGAGATCTCAGGAGACATTTAAGAAATTCCACAAATTTGAAGGGGTGTCTACATAATTGTGTATATATATATATAGTCTATGTAGACACCCCTTCAAATTAGTGGATTCACCTATTTCAGCCACACCCGTTGCTGATAGGTGTATAAAATCGAGCACACAGCCATGACATCTCAATAGACAAACATTGGCAGTAGAATGGCCTTAAGAGCTCATTGACTTTCAATGAGGCACCATCATAGGATGCCTGGCACCTTTCCAACAAGTCAGTTAGTCAAATTTCTGCCCTGCCAGAACTGCACGGTTAACTGTAATTGCTGTTTTTGTGAAGTGGAAGCAACAACAGCTCTGCCACGAAGTGGTAGGCCACACAAGCTCACCGCCGAGTGCATAAATGTGTAGTGTGTACAAATTGCCTGTCCTCGGTTGCAACACACACTACTGAGTTTCAACTACCTCTGGAAGCATTGGAAGTAACTACATCAACTGTTCATTGGGGGCTTCATGAAATGGTTTCCATGGCCGAGCAGCCACATACAACCCTAAGATCACCAAGCGCAATGCCAAGCGTTGACTGGAGTGATTGGACTCGCCGCCATTGGACTCTGGAGCAGTGGAAACACGTTCTCTGGAGTGATGAGTCACACTTCACCATCTGGCTGTCCAACGGACAAATCTGGGTATGGCGGATGGTAGGAGAACCCCAATGCTGACTGTAAAATTTGGGGCAGGAGGAATAATGTTCTGGGGCTGTTTTTCATGATTTGAGCTAGGCCCCTTAGTTCCAGTGAAGGGAAACAATGACATTCTTGACAATTCTGTGCTTCCAAATTTGTGGCAAGAGTTTGGGGAAGGCCTTTTCATGTTTCTGCATGACAATGCCCCCATGCACAAAGCGATGTCCATACAGAAATGGTTTGTTGAGATCGGTGTGGAAGAGCTTAACTGGCATGCACAGAATCCAGACCTCAACCCAATTGAACACCTTTGGGATGATTTGGAATGCTGACTGCAACTTGCATGCTAGTCAAGTTCTTCTGTATGGACCTCGCTTTGTGCACGGGTACATCAGTGCCCGACCTCACTAATGCAATTGTGGCTGAATGGAAGCAAGTCCCCACAGCAATCTTCCAATATCTAGTGGAAAGCATTCCCAGAAGAGTGGAGGCTGTTATAGCAGCAATGAGAATGAGATGTTCAATGAGCAGGTGTCCACATACGTTATGGTCATGTAGTGTATTTGGATTTTCATTAGGGAATAAGGAGGATTGACAGAGAAAAGAGGAGAGGAAAAAGTCTATTTAACATGCATTGATGGATAAAAATCTAATTTAGATTTCTTCGTAGTATACCCTCAGGATACCGTGATTCTACTATTGTATAATTCAATGCAAAATCAACCAAACCATGCATATTAGCATGAGTTGGCAATTTTGAACAATCAATGCACTTTTACATTATAAAAGGTCCCATCAAAAGAGTTCACAATTTTGACCACTGTTACTGCAGTAAACAGTCCAATAAAACCACACGTCAACAAACGTGTTTCCCCCTTTCAGTGTGTGGAGCTGATAGTGCGAATTTTTTGGCACTCTGTGCAATGTTGAGAAAGTCACTTTGAATCGTCAAAGCAAGCAAGTTAAAAGAATGTCACAACAGCCACCACAACAGCAGCAGATCACCGTGACCGAGGCAATAGTAGGGAAATCTTTTGTAGTGATGTGCAGTTTACAAATTATTAATTATTTTTAAATGACTCTTTTTACTGACTTGAGAATCATTATTGTTTTTGGTTTGCTGGCCACAATTAATCAATAGCATTGAAGGATAGATATACTCTCCTCCAGCTCCGCAGCTCCAGAGACATGTTCAGAGAACTGTGTATCGTGTGTGTGCAGAAGAAAATAGAAAAGAGATCATTCTGCAGGGAGCATAGAGACGTATTCTGCTTAAAATCATACTAGAACTGAGCACATATGAATTTTTATTGCCTTATGTGAAATCTACATTACCAACCCAAAATAATTACAAATTGCATCGAAAAATGTCTGTAATGCTGCTGCAAAATCAAGCATTTTGGTCACAGATATCACACAAAAACATTGCGAAATCCTGGAAGGACTGCTTGTGGGTTACAACAGTGCAAACAATTACAACAAGCACACATGATCTGAAATTTTCTTCATATTTGAGTAGATAATTTGACAACAGAGAGAGAAGATGTATTTTACCATAAACCTTTCATTAGAGGCCCTGTCGGCTAAGTATGATAATTCATTTGATTGTACCTGTTATACATGCGTTGATATCTGGCTCATAATGATTCTAGGTTACTTGTCATCTTTGAAAAATTAAACCATTTCTCTCATCTGCCTATTCCCCATCATTTAATTATGAGAGAAGCTATACACATAGCCATTACTCTCCCTTGCCTCCAAAATTGACATAATTTATAACTGAAATCATTACCATGCTATGCAGATGAGCCAAATGCTATATCTCTCTGCCGGTGCACTGAAACTGGAGATAAAGATTACACACTAAAAACAAATGGCTATATAATGGTGCCAAATCAGGGTTCTTTGACTTAACCTTTCTCAATCTCAAAGGTTATTTGTAGAACCATACATTTTTTGTTATTCTGTTTTAGCTACCATGACTTTGACTTTGTCAATGGTTTCCAAGTGACACCATTCCTTACATGAGTCTTTTACAAGACACTGTCACTGGGCATAGTCAGACATGACATGAAATTCCATAAAACAAGACATTAGATAAACTGGAATGACACACTCATGGCTGCACAAAAAGATGCTGTGAACTAGTGTGTAAATTATCACTAAAAGATGAGACCCCTTTCATGTTAGTTAAAATCATATTAGCTGTGAGATATCTTACAAAGGACCTTTTTAAAAATGATGATTATTTATTACAAAAACCACAAGGAAGGGGTAACATTAAAGTATTAGAACATGAAGGACACACAATACAGCATCAAGACACTATCAAACATGTATCAGTCTTTCCGCAACAGAGGCATCCTTATGTGTGAGGGTGCGTGTGCATGATAGTGATATATATCATAGTTTCCTTTTTCATGATCACATTTTTGTGAAACCAAACCCTCCAAGATCCCCCCACAGTTCCCCAATAGCTGTCCTTCAACCATTCGAGACCCCTCCCACATAAAAAAAAAAAAATACAATTAATTCCATTCCCCACCTCCAAGAACCCCCCAATGCACCAACAGCCAAGAGAATGAACTGAAGAGAAAAAAGGAGAAGACCGGAGAAAACAGCAAACAATGCAAAAATATATATATAATAATAATAATAATACATTTAAAACAAAGGACATCAAGGACAACTGAAATCATAACAGCAATACCTACTTTATATGTTTGTGTGCATGTCTGGCACTATTACATGTATGTGTGCGTTCTTGTATGTGTTTATTTGAATGAGAGTGTGTGTATAAGCATGTGTACAAACACCTGCACGGCATCAGCCTCAGGCAAACCAGCATCAGTTGTAAATACACTGCCCCTCAGTGTCATTCAAATGTATTTTTATTATGTTTTATTTTGACTTTTTTTCCCCCTTTATATTTTGACCATCATTCTCTCTCTCACACAGCAACTCCAGTCCCACTTATCTCCAATTCCACATTCCATAAAACAAGACATTAGATTAAATGGAATGACACACTCACGGCTGCACAAACAGAGCTGTGAACAAACCATGTCCCAAAATATTTGAATGAGCTGCTGACCTTGTGTTTAAATTATCACTAAAAGAGGAGAGAACCCTTTCATGAACTGCAAAGAACCATTAGACCATGGTACATCATGCATCCATGAACATGTGTGCACATGTTAGTTAAAATCATATTTATGATTTGACTGTGAATCCTTCATCCATAGCATATCCATTTATACAGATATAGATTACAGTTCATAGATTGTCTACTAACTACAAGGGGTTAGTTAGTATTACTCCTCCACATGAAGATATTTCAATGGCATTCAGGGTTCTTAACAATATTCCCATGGCATATCAATCAAAGTTGCCCTAGAGATGGGGATTATGATGTAATGTTGCATCAGGACCATGAGTAATCTGTTAAAACATCTCCAGGTGCTGTTTGAAATGGGGTTTTATGCCAATACACTTCCCTCTTTGGGGGAATCCAATGTACTGAAGGTCAGTCTCAGGCATTACTCAATTTCTCTAATCATCTAAACTGATTTTATGAAAGGCTAATAGATGGCATCAGATTTGCATATAAATTATTGTAAAGTCCCTGGTGATCTATGACTTTCAATCAGATTCACCCAGCAATGGAAAAGCAAGGGAGGAAGTAGAAGTGAGCGATAGGAGGAGAGAGAGAAAGAGAGGGGGACATAGAAAGAATGAGGCATGTGGGCTACACAGATGTGTGGGACCTCTGGCTAGGTTTTTAACAATTAAAATACATTTACATTTTAATTGTACTTTCAGATTTGGCATTGCTAGAATGATACAGTATAATCCAGACCATATCAGTGCTCTTAATATGAGGCTGGTGTATCTGGTGTTTGTCCCTCCGAGAATAACAGCCATGAAATTAGTTCAACCTAATGCCACAAACAAAGTGTGTAATGAATTATCATTTATTTCAAGGCTTTCTCTCTACTTTTTTTGTAGCGAGATAAGGCCCCATAATTACTGTTTGATGAATTGGCTGTCCGCTGCCTTAGTACTTTGTCGGCTGCTTATAACAGAGACCCACATATATGGCGCGCCTGTCTCAGCATCAGAATAAGTCCAATCAATAATTGTGTAAAGCAGACAATAAATGTATGCTCGTAACGAGAATTTGTTAATTTATTGTGCACTGAGACTGATGGTTTATGCTTGAAAAGCTATTCAAGCCAACATCTGAAATGTTTTGGTTGCCAAGTAGACATGAAAAGTCACCTGACTTGTAGTGTATTGGCTCTTTTCCTTGATCATTATAAGTTTTAGATTGATTGTAAGGATGATAAAGATTATCATATTTTATAAACCTAGGTTGGTGTGTTCTGGAGGCAGTTCTGCAGTGTTCACTAGCTGGCATAGCCACAAAGAAATAAAACAGATTTTAAACCTTATTCTAAGCTTAACCCTTACTTTAACCACACTGCTAACTGTAATGGCTAACCCTAGCCTTAAATTAAGACCAAAAGCAAATGTTTGATTTCAGGAATTTTTACGATATAACCAATTTTGACTTTGCAGCTGGCCCATCTGCGGAACCCGCTCATTTCTGCAAGACTCAAGACAATAAACGTCAACCTGTGAAAAAGTCTGGAGATGTGGTCAACAGTTCCAGAACGTCTGTCTTTTTTCATGACTTTAAGTATGTGTAAGCAACAGAGGGTAGATAGCATCTAAAATCAATGGGAATCCAATTGGGTGTCAGCGTCTGGTACCACAGACCGAGGCTGTACATTGCTTTGTCCACACTGCAGGTGTTATGGTTGTATGACTATTTATCTCCTTTATTTTATTTATTTAACAGGGCAAGTCAGTTGAGAACAAATTCTTATCCTTCAGTTACTATGAAACACAGATGTGACAACACTGAAAATGAATAGACCTCAGATGAGCTCTTTATAATGATTATTTATTTTACTTGGATATTCCTGTCTCTCCGCTGGTGGGGTAAATGTACTGTATATTAAAGAGGAATCAATTGCGTTGTTGGTGAGCCCAGGCTCTATTGCTTACTTCCTATTCCACAACATGCACGCACACACACACTCACCCACATGTGGATATGTGTGCGCCACAGGAGGTTGGCGGCACCTTAATTGGGGAGTTGTGGTAATGGGCTTGTGGTAGTTGCTGGAGAGGAATGAGTGGAAGGTTCTCAAATGCATCAAAGAAATGGTTTCCATGATGATCCTCCCCTCAGCAGCCTCCTTTGGACACACACACACACACACACACACAACAGTATCAAGTCACCCCTGTGCTCTTTTACTGGAACAGGGAAATCAATAGGATTGATTATTCACCACTGGACCGTGTAAGGGCAACAAGCATCCCTAAATTGTTGGTAAAAGACATTGGGTGCGTCACTTGTGACGTGAGTAAAACATTTAAACAAGTTAACCGTCTCAAGGCTGCCAGTCCAGACGGATCCCTAGCCGAGTCCTCAGAGCATGCGTTAACCAGCTGGATGGTGTGTTCACGGGCATATTCAATCTCTTCCTATCCCAGTCTGCTGTCCTCACATGCTTCAAGATGGCCACGATGGTTCCTGTACCCAAGAAGGCAAAGGTAACTGTACTTTAATGACTATCGCCCCGTAGCACTCACCTCTGTCATCATGAAGTGATTT
The DNA here is from genome assembly GCF_036934945.1 of Oncorhynchus masou masou. Classification (NCBI taxonomy): domain Eukaryota; kingdom Metazoa; phylum Chordata; class Actinopteri; order Salmoniformes; family Salmonidae; genus Oncorhynchus; species Oncorhynchus masou. Next base: position 33,715,056 of record NC_088239.1, read on the forward strand.
GAGAGATCATAGCACCTCTACCTTACCTGCCACCCTAGACCCACTTCAATTTGCTTACCCCCCAATAGATCCACAATATCCCATCTGGACAAGAGTAAGACTTCCATCCCGGAGTCGCCTCTTTGCTGTTGATGTTGAGATTGGTGTTTTGTGGGTACTATTTGATGAAGCTGCCAGTTGAGGACTTGTGAGGTTTCTGTTTCTCAAACTAGACACTGATGTTCTTCTCCTCTTGCAAGTTGTGCTGTTCTGTGAAGTTGTGCTGTTCTGTGAAGGGAGTAGTACATAGCGTTGTACAAGATCTTCAGATTCTTGGCAATTTTCGCATGGAATAGCCTTCATTTCTCAGAACAGGAATATACTGACGAGTTTCTGTCAGGATTTGGCCAGGGTTGTTCTAGGTTGTTGGTCACTAGATGCCCCCATTGTGCTTTTTGTCCTTATGTTTTTCCCTTGATCCCCATTATTATTTGCACCTGTGCCTCGTTTCCTCTAATTGTATTTAAACCCTTAGTTTCCCTCAGTTCTGTGCTCTGTGTTTGTATGTTAGCACCCAGCCCTAGTGTTCTGTGTATTCTTGTCGTTTCCAGTGGATGCTCTTGTGGATTTCTGTTTTTATTTTTGAGTATCTTTTGAGGCTTTTTGTGCTATACCTACCACCTTTTGGATTTGCCATTTTTGTATTGTAGGATTTTTTACTTTATTAAATACACCGTCTTAAGTACTGCTGTGCCTGCCTCATCTTCTGGGTTCTGCTGACTATTCGTGGCTCAGTTGGTTAAGTGACTGTTTCTCACTCCGGAGACCCAGGTTCGTAACCGGGTCCTGACAGAAACACAGAGCCAAAAATGAACCCAGAGGCAGCCAGTTCCCAGGACCTTTTTGCCATGCTGTCCCACCACCAGGAGACTGTCCAACGCCACGAAGCCGCCCTGGTTCAGCAAGAGGCCTTAATGGCTAGACATTCTCATCTTCTGTCGGAGATGCTGACTTCCATTAAGCAAATATCTGATCGTCTTACCCCGGCAACAGTTCCCGTCCCAGTACCTCAGATTCACGTACCCATGGCAGTTAACCCCCTGGCTGAACCTCGTCTTCCACCTCCCCAACGGTTCTCAGGTGATCCAAGTGCTTGTAAAGGGTTTCTCACCCAATGTTCTCTCTCCTTTGAGCTACAACCCTCGTCGTTTCCCACCGACCGGTCTAAGATCGCTTATATCATCACCCTGCTGTCGGAAAAAGCCCTGGCCTGGGCTACTGCTGTGTGGGATGCCCATAGTTCCTGCTGTGCCAGCTACTCTGCCTTTGCTGAGGAATTCAAACGAGTGTTTCAAGGCCCAAGCAGTGGTTCTGACTCAGCCAAACAGCTCCTGACTCTCCACCAAGGTTGGCGCAGCGTGACGGACAATGCCATCCAGTTCCGCACGGTGGCAGCAGCAAGTGGCTGGAACAACGAGGTGCTCACGGTGTGCTTTCTGAAAGGCCTTTCCGACACTATCCAAGATGAACTAGCCACTCGGGAACCACCGGACAATCTCGAGTCCCTGATCAAGTTGGCCTCACGCATTGACCAGCGTCTGAGAGAGAGAGAGAACTCAACCGTAGACCTCTAGCCCCTATCAGTCCCAGCTCCGAGTCCCCACCTTTATCCTCGCTGGCTCCATCGGAACCCATGCAGATTGGACGCATCTCCCAGGCTGAGAGAGACCGCCGGATGAGGGAGCGACGCTGTCTATATTGCGGCAAACCGGGCCATTTCCGTTCCACGTGTCCCGGGCTCCAGGGAAACGCTCTGTCCCGTACAGACACGGGGGAACTGTAACGGGAAACATAACCTCCTCCCATCCATCCAACTCCCGTCTGCTCATTCCAGTTACCCTCTCCTGGGACAACCACAAGCTTCACCTTCAAGCCTTGGTAGACTCTGGAGCCGCAGGTAACTTCATGGATGGTGTCTGGGCGAAGGAGAATGGCGTTCCCTCTGAACCTCTAAGTGAACCCATGAGGGTCACTACATTGGATGGAAGCCCTTTGGGATCTGGACTTGTCACTCATGTCACTACCTCCTTGCGACTTTCAGTTTCACAACACCAGGAATTGATGAACTTTCATTTGATCTCCTGTTCCGAGTTCCCACTCGTCCTTGGATACCCCTGGCTTCACAGCCATAACCCTCACATCGACTGGTCTGTGGGCACTATCAAGCAGTGGGGTCCTACGTGCCAAGCTACTTGTATTTTCCAGAATTCCCGAGTTCTACTCCCGAGTCTTTAGAATCCATCGACCTGACCCGAGTTCCCGAGTGTTACCATGACCTCAAACTGGTGTTTAGCAAACAGAGGGCCACCATGCTACCACCCCATAGACCTTACGATTGCCCCATCGACCTGTTTCCGGGCACTTGCCCCCCCAGGGGTCGGATCTTTTCCCTATCTCCACCCGAACGAGCTGCTATGGATACCTACATCAAGGACGCTCTGGAAGCAGGCCTCATGCGTTCATCCACCTCCCCGGCGGGAGAAGGGTTTTTCTTTGTGGCCAAGAACGACGGTGGATTACGTCCTTGCATCGACTACCGGGGACTCAATGCCATAACCGTCCGTAACCGTTACCCGCTACCCCTTATGGCCACAGCCTTCGAGCTGCTCCAGGAAGCAGTTGTTTTCACTAAGCTTGACCTGCGGAACGCATACCATCTTGTGCGGATCAGACCTGGTGACGAGTGGAAGACCGCTTTCAACACGCCTACTGGTCACTATGAATACTTGGTGATGCCCTTCGGCCTGACCAACGCCCCAGCGGTGTTCCAAGCGCTCATAAACGATGTGCTTAGGGATATGCTTAACATATTTGTGTTCGTTTACTTGGATGACATCCTCATCTTTTCGAGCTCCCTTCAAGAACACACTAAGCATGTCAGACAAGTACTCAAACGCCTCCTGGACAGCCATCTGTACGTTAAGCCGGAAAATGTGAATTCCATTCATCCCGAGTACAATTCCTGGGATTTGTAGTGGAACCCGGTCGAGTCCAAATGGACCCCAGGAAGGTAGGGGCGGTAGCGGATTGGCCCACCCCCAAATCCGTTAAGGAAGTTCAGCGTTTCCTGGGCTTCACAAACTTTTACCGCAAGTTCATCAAGAACTTCAGCTTGGTGGCAGCCCCTCTCTCAGCTTTAACCAAGGGTGGCAATGCAAGGTTTTTGTGGGGAAAAGAAGCTGAGATGGCCTTCCAAGGACTCAAGCAGCGCGTTCTCTCTGCTCCCATCCTGATACTACCGACTACGGATGAACCATTTGTGGTGGAGGTAGACGCATCAGAGGTTGGTGTTGGAGCTGTCCTGTCTCAGAGGGGTGAAGACAATAAGCTTCATCCGTGCGCTTTCTTCTCACACCGGCTTACCCCGACTGAGAGGAACTACGATGTGGGGGATCGTGAACTCCTAGCGGTTAAGATGGCATTGAAGGAATGGAGACACTGGCTCGAGGGGGCTTCTCACCCGTTTCAAGTGCTTACGGACCACAAAATCTGGAGTATATCCAGCAGGCGAAGCGGTTGAACTCTAGACAAGCTAGATGGTCTCTTTTCTTCAATCGATTCCAGTTTATCCTCACCTATCGGCCCGGGTCGAAGAATCTCAAACCGGATGCCCTGTCCCGAGTCTACGCTCCTGCCATTCGAGATGACACAGACATGCCTGTCCTTCCTGCTGCTAAGATTGTGGCTCCGATCTCGTGGCAAGTTGAGGATACCGTGAGACGTGCTCAAGCTAGCGAACCGGACCCGAAAGGAGGCCCTGCCAATCAGTTGTTTGTCCCCAAGGCAGTGAGGACTCAGGTCCTTCTGTGGGGGCACTCCTCTCGCCTCACCTGTCATCCGGGCGTAGGTCGCACCTTGGAGTTCATCCAGCGTAAGTTCTGGTGGCCTACCATAAGAGAAGACGTTGCCACTTTCGTCAATGCCTGCCCCGTGTGCTGCCAGGGCAAATCTTCTCGCCTCCGCCCTCAAGGACTCCTTCACCCTTTACCTGTTCCCCACAGACCCTGGTCCCATATCTCATTGGACTTTATTACTGGACTTCCTCCATCCCATGGCAATACTACTATACTAGTCATAATCGACAGGTTTTCAAAGGCGGCCAGGTTCGTCCCTCTGACGAAGTTACCTTCTGCCAAGGAAACGGCTGAGTTGGTAATTAATCATGTGTTCCGAGTCTTCGGCATTCCTCAAGATGTGGTTTCTGACAGAGGTCCCCAGTTCGCCTCAAGGTTTTGGAAGGCCTTCTGCCAACTCATGGGGGCTTCTGCCAGTCTATCTTCAGGGTACCATCCGGAGTCCAATGGCCAAACAGAGAGGATGAATCAAGAGCTGGAAACCACCCTCCGATGTATGACTCGTGACAACCCGTCCACATGGTCATCCTTTATTGTTTGGGCCGAATACGCGCACAACACCTTGCGCTCCTCCTCCACTGGTATGTCCCCGCACGAGTGTCAGTTTGGCTATGCTCCTCCATTGTTCCCGGACCAGGAGGCAGAAGTCAGAGTGCCTTCAGCCTTGAAGTTCGTCAGACGCTGTCGGCTTATGTGGAGGAAGACCCGTCTTAATCTTATGCGTTCCTCACAGAGGTACCAACAACAAGCCAACAGACGTCGCCGTCCCGGGCCTACCCTGCGCCCCGGCCAGAGAGTCTGGCTCTCCACAAGAGACTTACCACTACGGGTGGAGTCTCGCAAGCTGTCCCAAAATACATCGGTCCCTTTAAGGTTGCCAGGAGAGTTAACCCAGTTTCCTATCGCCTACACTTACCCAGATCCCTTAAGATTAATCCCACATTTCACATTTCCTTGTTAAAACCTGTTGTTTTTTCTCCCTTGTCCCGGCAGACAGACCTCCCCCTCCGCCTCGTGTCATTGGAGGCCAGCCGGCTTATACCGTCCATCGGATACTGGACTCCCGCCGGGTGCAGCGGTCCTGGCAGTATCTGGTGGACTGGGAAGGCTACGGTCCTGAGGAGCGCTCCTGGGTTCCTGCCAAAGACATACTGGACCCTGACCTCATTCGTCAGTTCAGGCCCTCCACCCTGGGAGAGCTGGTAGGAACGTCAGGAGCCGTTCCTAGGGGGGATTCTGTCAGGATTTGGCCAGGGTTGTTCCGGTTGTTGGTCACTAGATGCCCCCATTGTGCTTTTTGTCCTTATGTTTTCCCTTGATCCCCATTATTATTTGCACCTGTGCCTCGTTTCCTCTAATTGTATTTAAACCCTTAGTTTCCCTCAGTTCTGTGCTCTGTGTTTGTATGTTAGCACCCAGCCCTAGTGTTCTGTGTATTCTTGTCGTTTCCAGTGGATGCTCTTGTGGATTTCTGTTTTTATTTTTGAGTATCTTTTGAGGCTTTTTGTGCTATACCTACCACCTTTTGGATTTGCCATTTTTGTATTGTAGGA